>NC_134834.1:4777702-4980755 GCF_004210375.1 Tachypleus tridentatus
AATGACGACTGGATAACAGTAAACTAACAAAAACAATGACGAATGGATAACAGTAAACTAACTAAAACAATCATGACTGGATAACAGTAAAATAACAAAAACAATAATGATTGGATAACAGTAAACTAACAAAAACAATCATAACTGGATAACAGTAAACTAACAAAAACAATGACGACTGGATAACAGTAAACTAACAAAAACAATAATGATTGGATAACAGTAAACTAACAAAAACAATGACGACTGGATAACAGTAAACTAACAAAAACAATAATGACTGGATAACAGTAAACTAACAAAAACAATGACGACTGGATAACAGTAAACTAACAAAAACAATGACGACTGGATAACAGTAAACTAACAAAAACAATCATGACTGGATAACAGTAAACTAACAAAAACAATAATGATTGGATAACAGTAAACTAACAAAAACAATGACGACTGGATAACAGTAAACTAACAAAAACAATAATGATTGGATAACAGTAAACTAACAAAACAATAATGATTGGATAACAGTAAACTAACTAAAACAATGACGACTGGATAACAGTAAACTAACAAAAACAATGACGACTGGATAACAGTAAACTAACAAAAACAATCATGACTGGATAACAGTAAACTAACAAAAACAATAATGATTGGATAACAGTAAACTAACAAAAACAATGACGACTGGATAACAGTAAACTAACAAAAACAATAATGATTGGATAACAGTAAACTAACAAAACAATAATGATTGGATAACAGTAAACTAACTAAAACAATGACGACTGGATAACAGTAAACTAACAAAAACAATCATAACTGGATAACAGTAAACTAACAAAAACAATAATGATTGGATAACAGTAAACTAACACAAACAATAATGACTGGATAACAGTAAACTAACAAAACAATAATGATTGGATAACAGTAAACTAACAAAAACAATAACACTTTGACAATACTAAATTAAAAAAAACAACAATGTTTAAGGAGCAATAAAAAGTTTACACAATAAAACTTAGTAGCACACTAAGCACACTATTAGCAAAGTAAGAAACACAACTTGAAGTTTCTGATCTAAATAAAACATTCTCTATATAGTGTCATATATTTAATTGTGGTTTCCTATTTAATTAAAAATATTTTTGTATTTTATAAAAGAAACAAAATACTAGATGTATTTCTTTAATGAACATCATATAAAAGAAGGTAAACAGAACTGAACTAGTCATGTAGGTGTTGCATATTCACCTTGAGAGGAGGATGGTCCACCACCAGTGGAACAGAGGGCTCCACTATCACTAGATCCAGATATGTACCTAACAGAGAACAGTACCATATTGTATGTCAAGAAAAAAAACAAACACTTTCTCTGTTCATAGAATTAACTAATGGTTAAGGTAAACAACATGTAATAATCATGCAACAGGAACACCCGATCTATCACCTGGATGTTGTTATAATTTAATGATAAGGCAAACAACATGTAATAATCGTGCAACAGGAACAACAGATCTATCACCTGGATGTTGTTATAATTTAATGATAAGGCAAACAACATGTAATAATCGTGCAACAGGAACAACAGATCTATCACTTGGATGTTGTTATAATTTAATGATAAGGCAAACAACATGTAATAATCGTGCAACAGGAACAACAGATCTATCACCTGGATGTTGTTATAATTTAATGATAAGGTAAACAACATGTAATAATAATGCAACAGATCTATCAACTGGATGTTGTTATAATTTAATGATAAGGCAAACAACATGTAATAATCATGCAAAAGGAACAACAGACCTATCAACTGGATGTTGTTATAATTTAATGATAAGGCAAACAACATGTAATAATCGTGCAACAGGATCAACAGAATAGTTTCCTTACCCACATTTGGTTTTGTCCCTGACAGCAGCTTGTGTGAGAAACAAATGATTTCACACAACCATGAAATATGTTATGTACAAACTTTAGTTCTTGTAAACATCCATGAAATATGTTATGTACAAACTTTAGTTCTTGTAAACATCCAAACTCATTTTGAACAGAACACAGATTATTTTCTGCTGGTAACTATATTTCTTCTGGTGCTAACATTAATAAAACTGAGTTTGAATAAATCTTTCTGATAGTAAAATGTTATTTTAACAGACAATACTGATGTTACTGTACGTTTGATGAAAAGACTATTGTTCGGTGATAACTAAAACACTACGTAGCTGAAATTATTAATACAGAACTGTGTTTAATTTTCGTTTAACATACAGAAATCACAAATTTGAAATTTGAAAACATATAAAACTTTTTTCACCTGAGATCATTGCTTCGTCACTTGGTCGTCGTTTCTTTGCCGTTTTTGGTAGTGTATAACCAATAGCAGGGCCAGCAGATAATCGTCTTTGGTCCTTGGCTTTTCCTGCAGATTTAGCTTCACCAGGAACTTCGGCAGGTTGGTGAGCCGAGCGTGAAAACCTTCTTAAACAAAGCGACAAGACTGTTGCTAATATAATAAGCTGTATGGCCAGAAAGCAAACATGAGTCTCAAGAATCTAAAGAAGAGAAACATGTGGTTAGGAAATGAACAAGTAACATACAGAATCCACCAAGTCCTGTGTGAATAAAACTACTAAAATACAACTTCGTAACATAAATAGAACCATAATAGTAAACATAATGGTAAACATAATATTCGGTAAAAGCGTGTTTTGTTCTCTACATTTTATTTTTAATTCATATTTATAAAATTAGTTGGATAACATTTAACAACAACACTTTCTTTTTTAGATTTTACATAATCTGAAAAATATTTAAGGTAAACATTCATTTCTTTTATTATTAGTAACACAGTACTAATGTATTTAAAATTATAAACAACCACTAGCATGAAGCGTCTCGGACACATTACTAATGTGTTTATAATTACAAACAGCCATTAGCCTGAAGCATTTCTGACATAGTACTGATGTGTTTACAATTATAAACAGCCATTAGCCTAAAGCATCTCTGACATAGTACTGATGTGTTTACAATTATAAACAGCCATTAGCCTGAAGCATCTCTGACATAGTACTGATGTGTTTACAATTATAAACAGCCATTAGCCTGAAGCATCTCTGACATAGTACTGATGTGTTTACAATTACAAACAGCCATTAGCCTGAAGCATCTCTGACATAGTACTGATGTGTTTACAATTACAAACAGCCATTAGCCTGAAGCATCTCTGACATAGTACTGATGTGTTTACAATTACAAACAGCCATTAGCCTGAAGCATCTCTGACATAGTACTGATGTGTTTACAATTACAAACAGCCATTAGCCTGAAGCATCTCTGACACATTACTGATGTGTTTACAATTATAAACAGCCATTAGCCTAAAGCATCTCTGACATAGTACTGATGTATTTACAATTATAAACAGCCATTAGCCTGAAGCATCTCTGACATAATATTGTATTTTTAAATTGCAACCATTGGCCTCAAACTCCTCCTGAAACACTCACTTGTCTGTAAATGGTGTCCCTTTCAGACATTAGGGTTACTACAGCTTCTGTCAAGTTGATGACTTGAGCTTGGAGTTGTCCAATAGTTTCTTGTTGATGAAGATCCTTGGGAAAAAATGCCAGTGAATTGAGTATCACGTATAAATACACAAAGAGAAAACTTCTCACAGCTGAAAGCAATAGTAATTCAAAGTTTGACTTGTTGCACACCAATAAACAACTTGTGGACAACATAAGGAATGTACAACAACTACGTGTTAGATCAGTACTAGTTTGAGGCTGGATCTTAGCCAATCCCATAGATAATATACACATAACTGATGGCACCCTAATTTCAGACACATTCACGTAGATTCCATCATGTAATTTTCTCAGAAAAACAATGGGCAGGTTCTGTTGTTAAGTGCAATGTGTTATATGTGCTGTTTCCACCATGATTATCAAAACTTACTTTTATCACTATAAGCCCTCAGACTTACCTAGATATACATCAAGTGTGATGACACTATCTTCACAGCACAGGGGTCAATGAAACATTCATAACTAGGGCTTGAGTTGCAAATATAAACATTCTTAAAAATGAATAGGCTACACACAAACGGAGAATGTCAGAAAGTGACCAAAAATTTGATTAAATTGTAGGATGTAGTATAAACCACATGAACAATATTCCACAATTGTATGGAGTCATCTAAATAAAGGTACTATTCTGTTTAAAATGAATAAAAAATATTATTTAGTCTTTTTCATGTTATCTTTGGTAATATTTTGTATTATTAGTAAATGTACTATCTAACTATCATTACTTGTTGGTTATGAATGTTGTATATCTATTGTTTGTGCATTTACATATTTATTATCACTACTTTATACCTTCAAACTACTTTAACACAGTTTATTTCTTACAGAATTACCTGTTGAACCTATTAGTACTTCAACTATTAGTGAACACTTAGTTTTGGATTAGCTGTCAAACCTGTTAGTACTTCAACTATTAGCTGTCAAACCTGAGTACTTCAACTATTACTGAACTCTTTTTGGATTAGCTGTCAAACCTGTTAGTACTTCAACTATTAGTGAACTCTTAGTTTTGGATTAGCTGTCAAACCTGTTAGTACTTCAACTATTAGTGAACACTTAGTTTTGGATTAGCTGTCAAACCTGTTAGTACTTCAACTATTGGTGAACACTTAGTTTTGGATTAGCTGTCAAACCTGTTAGTACTTCAACTATTACTGAACTCTTACTTTCGGATTAGCTGTCAAACCTGTTAGTACTTCAACTATTAGTGAACTCTTAGTTTTGGATTAGCTGTCAAACCTGTTAGTACTTCAACTATTAGTGAACACTTAGTTTTGGATTAGCTGTCAAACCTGATAGTACTTCAACTATTAGTGAACTCTTAGTTTTGGGTTAGCTGTCAAACCTGTTAGTACTTCAACTATTAGTGAACACTTAGTTTTGGATTAGCTGTCAAACCTGTTAGTACTTCAACTATTAGTAACACTTAGTTTTGGATTAGCTGTCAAACCTGTTAGTACTTCAACTATTACTGAACTCTTACTTTCGGATTAGCTGTCGAACCTGTTAGTTCTTCAACTATTAGTGAACACTTAGTTTTAGATTAGCTGTCAAACCTGTTAGTACTTCAACTATTGGTGAACACTTAGTTTTGGATTAGCTGTCAAACCTGTTAGTACTTCAACTATTAGTGAACTCTTAGTTTTGGATTAGCTGTCGAACCTGTTAGTACTTCAACTATTAGTGAACACTTAGTTTTGGATTAGCTGTCAAACCTGTTAGTACTTCAACTATTAGTGAACACTTAGTTTTGGATTAGCTGTCAAACCTGTTAGTACTTCAACCATTAGTGAACACTTAGTCTTGGATTAGCTCTCAAACCTGTTAGTAATTCAACTATTAGTGAACACTTAGTTTTGGATTAGCTGTCAAACCTGTTAGTACTTCAACTATTACTGAACTCTTACTTTCAGATTTGCTGTCGAACCTGTTAGTACTTCAACTATTAGTGAACACTTAGTTTTGGATTAGCTGTCAAACCTGATAGTACTTCAACTATTAGTGAACTCTTAGTTTTGGATTAGCTGTCAAACCTGTTAGTACTTCAACTATTAGTGAACTTTTAGTTTTGCAGTAGCTCTCAAACCTGTTAGTACTTCAACTATTAGTGAACACTTAGTTTCGGATTAGCTGTCAAACCTGTTAGTACTTCAACTATTAGTGAACACTTAGTTTCGGATTAGCTGTCAAACCTGTTAGTACTTCAACTATTAGTGAACACTTAGTTTTGGATTAGCTCTCAAACCTGTTAGTACTTCAACTATTAGTGAACTCTTAGTTTTGGATTAGCTCTCAAACCTGTTAGTACTTCAACTATTAGTGAACTCTTAGTTTTGGATTAGCTCTCAAATCTGTTAGTACTTCAACTATTAGTGAACTCTTAGTTTTGAATTAGCTGATGAACCTGTTAGTACTTCAACCATTAGTGAACTCTTAGTTTTGGATTAGCTGTCAAACCTGTTAGTACTTCAACTATTAGCAAACACTTAGTTTTGGATTAGCTCTCAAACCTGTCAGTACTTCAACTATTAGCAAACACTTAGTTTTGGATTAACTCTCAAACCTGTTAGTACTTCAACTATTAGTGAACACTTAGTTTTGGATTAGCTGTCAAACCTGTTAGTACTTCAACTATTAGTGAACTTTTAGTTTTGGATTAGCTGTTAAACCTATTAGTACTTTAACTATTAGTGAACACTTACTTTTGGATTAGCTGTCAAACCTGTCAGTACTTCAACTATTAGTGAACACTTAGTTTTGGATTAGCTGTTGAACCTATTAGTACTTCAACTATTAGTGAACACTTAGTTTTGGATTAGCTGTCAAACCTGTTAGTACTTCAACTATTAGCGAACTCTTACTTTTAGATTAGCTGTCAAACCTATTTGTACTTTCAACTATTAGTGAACACTTAGTTTTGGATTAGCTGTCAAACCTATTAGTACTTCAACTATTAGTGAACACTTAGTTTTAGATTAGCTGTCAAACCTGTTAGTACTTCAACTATTAGCGAACTCTTACTTTTGGATTAACTGTCAAACCTATTTGTACTTTCAACTATTAATGAACACTTAGTTTTTGGTTAGTTTGCTTAAGAGCAAAATAGTTTACTTCTTATTACCCTGTCATTTTCTTGGTTTTGTCCAGTGACCAATTTATCTTATTTTTGTTATTATAAACATTAACATTTACAGCAGCATTTTTCCTACCCTATTATCTGGTATCTTATTTATTTTCATAATCACCATTAGCATTGAGAGCACTGTGGTGCCTACCCTATTAGCTGGTACCTTATTTATTTTCATAATCACCATTAACATTGACAGCACTGTGGTACCTACCCTATTAGCTGGTACCTTATTTATTTTCATAATCACCATTAACATTGACAGCACTGTGGTACCTACCCTATTAGCTGGTACCTTATTTATTTTCATAATCACCATTAACATTGACACCACTGTGGTACCTACCCTATTAGCTGGTACCTTATTTATTTTCATAATCACCATTAACATTGACACCACTGTGGTACCTACCCTATTAGCTGGTACCTTATTTATTTTCATAATCACCATTAACATTGACAGCACTGTGGTACCTACCCTATTAGCTGGTACCTTATTTATTTTCATAATCACCATTAACATTGACAGCACTGTGGTACCTACCCTATTAGCTGGTACCTTATTTATTTTCATAATCACCATTAACATTGACACCACTGTGGTACCTACCCTATTAGCTGCATCAGCTGCTGTATCGTTTAATGCTCCAACAGTTCGATCAAATGCTTTCTGCATCTCTTCCATGTGGCGACGATAACGTTGACTGAGTTCTTCAAGATAACGACTGCTTAAGGACATGTTTAATTCCAGAGCTTTAATACGGTTACTTAATCTCATGAAGACTGATTCTTTCTGTCCAGCCTGTGTTGGAACACCTACTAACATAACAGGGTCATATTTATGACCATTACCATTTGGTCTAGTCTCATGGATGTGTGTATCAGGGATTCTTTTATCTCCAACAATGACTCCTTCTTTATTAAGATCCTTGTCCTGGTCTGAAAGAGCATCTTCATTTCTAGTAGAATGGGTATCGTTAGCGGAGGCTTGCTCTACTAAAGGTATTTCCTTCTCTTCCATCTTTCTATCACTGGCTGGAGACACTGTCTCTTCAGCAATATTCTCAATATTAAAACTAACTGTACTCTTCTCCGTCTCATCACTGTAAGATGTACTATTTCCTTCTGAATCTCTATCAGGCATGCTCACTTCTCCACCACTTTCTTGACTCTCTGTTTTCTCAGTGAGTGCCTGACTTTCTGGGATTGTCTTGGTTGGTTGGATGTTTTCCTGAATATTGGTAACATCTTCTTGTTTTAAGATATGACTTACAATAGGAGATTCCACAGGCTGTACAGATGAAGAAACTTTACTTGTATAGTGTGTAGGCAGTTCCTGAAACAAACTTTTTGCCATACCAAAAGAATCTGATGTTGAGGCTGATTTGGAAGGAAATGACACAAGAGTCATAGATGTGGTTGTCACAGAGACTCCTTCCAACTTGCTGGTAAATTCTTCCTCACATTTATCTTTATATTCAAGAAACTGCCCTAAATGGACACTGGAGAGCCTACATAGCTGATCCAGTGCCTGAGGTCCTAACACAACTTGGAGAAACCGACAGATTTGGCTGGATACATCTGAAGTAAGTGTCAAATGTAGGTCACAAAGACCACAAACAAACAGGTGAGAAATCAAACCTTTAGTCTCTTCCTCAAACTCAGTAGCACTCAAGTTGACAGTTTTGACACTATGGTTTGAGAAGTCTACCACTGGCTTATGTTCAATGTCAGGTCTACAGGAAAGATGCAAGAATATACTTGTGTTATAAGAATTAATAACGATTCGTGAGTAAACTACCTAAAACTTTTAACATGTTATAAGGGTAAAAAACATGAAACATGTTGGGCATACAGCAAATTAACCAATTAAAAAACAAATACTGTGTGAAGGAAGATACTTATATAACCAATCCAAACCCATGAAACATGTTGGGCATACAGCAAATTAACCAATTAAAAAACAAAAACTGTGTGAAGGAAGATACTTATATAGCCAATCCAAAACCATGGAACATGTTGGGTTTACAGCCAATTATCCAATTCAAATAGCTCATCCAAAATCATGATCTTTACATATGTTATAGCCATATAGATTTAAAGCACTTTGCTTCTTCAGTTGTTATTAAGCACAACTGGCTAGCATTGTAAGCCATCAGACTTATCACTGGGCCACTAGATGTCAACTATCCAATAACAAGGCAGAATTTAACAATGAACAACAAGGGAATTACTTATCACTTTCAAACAGTGCAATCCTACACTGTATAACTATTATGTTAGTTCCAAATTTATAATCAATATAATTTCCTTGTTTTTATCATTTCTTAAGTATTAGCTGCCACCACCCGATACACATCACACATTACGGTACTCTGAATGACCCAAGTAAAAACGTTATATTCTCACAACTATCAATCAATCAATTATAAAATATTTTATGAATCAAATATATCAAAGCACAATGTGAAAAAATTGGTATCAAAACTATAAACTTTATATTTGAATATATAATTCTTGGTTCCTTCATCAAAGAATTCAAAAAACTTGTGATGTTATGTCAAACATTATTAGGTAGGCTTTATATTTCTCTTTGTAGAATTTTCACATGGACTCAACCACAAAAACTTATAAATTTCTCAAAAAAAAAAGAAGAAGCTAACTGATCTGAAATACTTGAGAATGTTAAAAACCCAAATAAAACACAGTTAACCAATAATTGTACAAATTCTCGATCTCACATATTCAATTACTTGGCAATTAAATAGATAATTTTAACAATCTTTAATAAGAAATCATTTTACCACCTAAAATCTTCTGCAGGGGTTTCAGTGGTCATCATCACTTCTTCTTCCTGTTCCTCTGAAAGTAGCAAAAGAGTTTCTGTGTTAAGTGCATCTAGAAAGTGTAGCATCTTTGGAAAACATCATCAAATTTTACTTTACATTAGAAGTGCTATAAAATGATAAATACTGTAAAAAAATGTGAAAACCATTTTGAAGTTACCATGGATATAGTCACCAGTTCTGATACAGGAACCATCCTATAATTAAAATGGATAAAGCCACCAGTTCTGATATAAGAACCATCTTATAATTATAATGGATAAAGTGACCAATTCTGATACATGAACCATCCTATAATTAAAATGGATAAAGCCACCAGTTCTGATATAAGAACCATCTTATAATTATAATGGATAAAGTGACTAGTTCTGATACATGAACCATCCTATAATTAAAATGGATAAAGCTACAGTTTTGACTGAGGAAGAAGTCAACAGTTATTTTGGTTAAAGTAACTCCTATTCTTTAGTTTATTTCTTTCTGTTTAAATTATTATTCTAGTTTTAGTGGATAAACATTTCAAATTGTCATTTCACAACAGGAAGTAACTCATCCCACATTTTCTAATACAGAACTGTTTTAATAGTAGTAAAGGTCGTTTCTTGAATAAAACAAATCCTTATTTTAATTTAGTTATCTAATCATATGTTAATTTAAGTGCATATGTAGTGATACATCTTGATAGAGTAAATTATAAATTTCATTTAGGTTTATTTATAAGTTCAGTTTTGTTTCTTAAATTAAAAGTATTTATATGATCAAGTGATAAAGGGTTTTTTTTTCTACACATGAAGTAAGTTAACAAGTTTTTAGTTGAAAGATTAAACCACTGTTTAACCTAAATCATCCATTGATTTAGAAACAAGATATACAGTCCTGCTAATGCACCAGCAACCTTGTGGTCCTATCACCTACATTCATAAGATTGTTACAATATAAACTGAATGGTTCACTTACTATTTTGCACCTTACAGTTTAATGATCATAATACAAACATAATATAAACTTATTTACATGTGCTAATGTAAACAAATGGGTTCACTTTCTGGATATTCCTGTAAAAATGTTTTTGTTAAAACGTGGGTTTCCTAAGGGATTGGGTGAAAACCTTTACCTTGGTGCAAACCTTAAGGCTGAGACAGTTTGTTTGGCATCAAATAGAAGTTGTTGTTGTAACTAGTTGTCTAGGAGAAGTTACATTACAAACACATACTAAATCTTATTATATAGGTATTAAATATATGAGAACTAACTGTGTAATCCACCTCTACATAACACGAGGCTTTCTAAGAACACTCACCTAACCCATATGAGGTTATTATTTACTTATGTCAGTTTTCTTAAGAGTTATAGAAACTGTCACATAAGACTAAACAGCAAACCTTTTCCAGACAAAACACTAGCTGCTTTCCTAACAATGTTAATCACTGCATCTCTTGCACTACCAAACAGGTTAATACTGGCTGGAGATTCTTCTGAACCTGGCATGCCTGTTAAAATAATTATACCAACTTTCAATTATTACTATGAAAAATACCATTCTAAGATTTCAAACAATTATTTATAACAAAAACACAGATTCTTGAACTTTCCAGAGAAGAGTAGAATTGGATAACAGGTAGAGTTACATTCATCAATCACATTACTTTAGACAAACTAGTATGTTACAATCTAAACCTTTCATGAAACTAAGTATGTATTACGACAAATGTATCATTTAAAAAGTGAACATAAAATATATTAACCAGTTCTGTTACTTCTTTAAGAAAGGTCAAAGATCAGGTTACTTCTTTAAGAAAGGCCAAAGATTTGGTTACTTCTTTGAGAAAAGTCAAAGATTTGGTTACTTCTTTGAGAAAAGTCAAAGATTTGGTTACTTCTTTAAGAAAGGTCAAAGATTTGGTTACTTCTTTAAGAAAGGTCAAAGATCTGATTACTTCACTATGTTCTTAAGGACCTTGAAGAGCTCTGGATTGAGCAAAATGCACTATCAGCAGTGGATATAACAAATTATGTAAGGTTAAAATTTGATGACATACTAATATCATGCACATGTCTAATTCTCAAAAAATATCTAAAAGAGTAAATTCTGAATGTAGTGTTTACAAATGTAATAGGCCTAACATAATGTCAGGTACACAGATGTAAACCTGTTATTCACACAAGTAAATATTACATTTACATATTTCCTTAGATACCTTACATCACGTTGCTTACCTAGACGGTCATCATCATCGGATGATACTGGAAGACTGTGTTCACCTGCCGTCTCCATTTCTTCATACTCTTCGACCATAGACTTTCCAAATACCCTGACAGTGCTGAGGGGACAATAGTGTTCTGTCCCATATTGACTGTGGAGTTCTATCTGTGAAATAGTGTAAAACACACATCATATTACTGTGATCCTAAGTACACAGTAATGTTCTGACTGGAGTTCTAAGTATGTAATATAATACAAAAGTTAATATTTTCCTAAACTGAAAACTCAATAATACCTCCACTGACAATATAACCATTCTTCAACATTGACTTCACCTACCTAAGATTTGATCTTACTTGCTCCAGTCTTTTATACCCCACTTGAATGCCTCATAATAAATCTAATTTACAAATTTCTCCAACATTGTTAACACACCCTCTATTCTGGTACTATATATAAACACCCGACTTTTAGTGGAGATGTAAGACAGGAGAGTTTCAGCAGAGGTAATTATTATGAGAAGTACATTTTCAATTAACATCAAATATACCATCTGCTGATACTATAGCTAGAATCACATATTGAGAACTGGTGCAGGCTACAGAACAAGAGTGTTACAAGAGAAAAGAAGGTTAACCACACTACATCCAAAACAGGCATGCTATTCACCTGCAACTTAGTTCCCATATCAAAGGTACTCATTCAATTGAGGTCAGCTCCAACCAGATAACTGAGGTTCCACAATTTGGGATTGGAATTAAAGTGTCACAACACTTGTATCCCATATTGGTGGCTAAGGCTTTTGGACCACAGCATTATATAAACACTTTTGATTGGACCCAAACCTGTAGTCACAGAGTGATGCATTTTGCACCACCAGAATTACAACGAGAAAGTAAGCAAAACAGCGGTGGACAGACTTTCTTGTCCACAGGAAGAAGTCCAAAAGACAACACCCCAGGTTTGGAAGGATAAAATCATGCATGACGTACTTAACCAAAGGACCTCATGTGTTTGGAATTACGAACACCCAACGTCACTCTATAACCAAGCGGACAAGGAATATTCCACTTGCCCCTGAAATTAGGGGAAGAACATGTAACCAGTGATTAACCCTTTTGTGACGGGTCTCAGGTAAAAGGCCACATCATCGCCTTTGTTGACTTGCATTCAAAATTTTATTGAAATACTATCCTATAACTTTATGTCAGTAAGTTTGGAATTAAATTGTAGATTATAATTCAAATTATAATGATATATAGGAGTTAATTTCTCAATCTAAAAGGAAACGAGAAAGAACACATCCACATATAGATTTTAGTGAGTCATGTGATATGGTGAATGCAACACTGTTTAAAATTAGATGTTTGTGATGCCAAAATGCTAAGTTTGTACTTTCATACAAATTGAGAACTCAACTGACTAATACCGATGAGCTAGAATATAAAGAAAAACAGCATATCTTTCTATTCTGCTGAGATATGGCTTGTGTACTGAATCAAAAATGCAACAGAAATGTAAATCACTTTCATGTATCAGTCCCTGAATATAGTCTTCCATCATGTTTTTGTTATATGCTTCTTGGTAGCAGCATTCAAAGTCCAGTATATCTTGGTGGAAGCACTCACCTTGCTCCTCTGAGTATGCTCCCATGTTCTCCTTGAATTTATCAAGATAAGCATCAAGGATATGGACTTTCAGGGACATCCTGCAGTCCATTTTGCTGTAGTACTTCACCAGAGCCTCAATCAGTTCCACATAATTTTTAAACTTGTGATTGCTCAAGAAACCCCGAACCACTGTGAAAAAGCTGCCCAAGCTTTTGTTTCCTTCCTATTGAGCTTCTTGGGGAATTCTGTGCACTCCATGATCTTCTTTATTTGTGGTCCAACAAAGACACCAGCTTTGACCTTTGGCTCAGACAGCTTAGGGAAGAAGTCTCGAAGATTACAGACTCCTTATCAAGAGTTGTGACAAATTGTTTCATAAGACCCAATTTTATGTGCAATGGTGTCTTCCGGAGGTCTACCAGTGGCTCACACTTGACATTGTGCCTCCCCCACAGAGAACTTGGTCAGTTGTGATCAGTATTTCCTGTTGTAGTGTGCTGTAGTGCTCCTGCTGTCTCAAAGGCAAAGATAACAGAGAAACTTGGTAAAACCTCTTTAAAAACCCATCAGGAATGTCGACATTTTGAATTTTTCAATAACCTCCCAGCCATACTCATCATACTTCAAGACTTCTAGCAAGGTCTTAATGCTGTTTTATTCCTGTTTGAGGTGAGAGAAAGATATTTAAATTTTAAAAGGTCTAAATTTGTATAATATCAAATCATACAATTCAAGCAAGAAAAAATTGTCCGTCTTACCTTCTAGAGATTTTTGGCAGTGCTCACAGGTAAAATGAGGTGCTTACCTTGATCCCAGACAGACATGCTGAAATATGTCTTGTTGGCTTCACACATTTTAGCAGATGTTGTCACAGAGTACTTTTTTGCTCTTGTCTTGATAAATTGGTCACATACATACAGAATGCATCTGGAGAGTGCTTGCAGGTACTTGATGCTATCTCTTATAAAACCAGATAGGTCTATGTGTTCACTTAGGCAGCTAGAACTAAACTGAAGTGGTAAATGGTGAGCCCCTGTATATATATATTACTATGGAAAGTTCTAGAAAATTCTAAAAGGCTCTTAAAAACCCTGGTAAGTTCTACAACATTCTAGAAAGTTCTTGTAAGTTCAAGAAAATTCTCTATCAGCTTTTCAGTACTGAATCTACTTGGAATGTTTTGGAAAATGAGTAAAGTTAAACTTTTGTTATATAGTGTACTTTATTTCTACATAGTAATTATCTATATATCATGTATAATAATTGAAATGTGATTGTGTATTAGTCCAATAAAACACAGCCAAGACAGAGGAGACCAATGGTCAGTTTCTTATTACTGGATATATATATGTCCACATGCACCACATCAATGCAAGTTATGTATTGTTAGCTAGGCATGACTAGAAGATTAATGTAATAAATATACATAATGTTATAAGATTTAAGCTACTTAGACTAAACATTTGTGTTTTCATGTTATAACATGTACTTATTTTAGCATAAAAAAGCATAATTTATATTTATTTCCTAATTTTTTTGTTATAGTTAAGAGGTTGGTTAAGTGACAAACCCCATTTACTTACAGTATAGAAGCTTATAAAAATATAAAGTCGTACTGAAAACAAATATCTGGAATATATTTAGGAGGTTTTAGAGATTATGAAAATAACATTTGAGATTTTTGGGAGGAAGAATAGTTTTTAATAACATGGAATCACTTTGTACTCAGACAAGAAACAAAACAATAGTTTTTAATAACATGGAATCACTTTGTACTCAGACAAGAAACAAAACAATAGTTTTTAATAACATGGAATAACTTTGTACTCAGACAAGAAACAAAACAATAGTTTTTAATAACATGAAATCACTTTGTACTCAGACAAGAAACAAAACAGACTCTATTTTCACAAATATTTCACTGGAAATATCTGATTTTTTGTACACAAAATACTTGTAACCTTTACTAAACGTCGAACAGATTTTGTGACAATACACATGCTGTATCAAAACTTACAGTACAAATACTTAATGCATACAGATGTGTAAACAAACTTGTGTATATTATACCGAGCCTGTAATGATAGGGTTAAACAAGAACCTCGGATCGGACCACTTCACATTATTAAGAGATAGTGGACATCCTTCTATGAACAATATACAAAGATGACAATAATCATGTGCACCATAACCAGATAGAATAGTATCAAATCTGAACTTGGATTTTGAGAAGGTTCTGAAGGAGGCTGGTAACACTCCTACTAACATCTGGGAAGAACATCCAGAGACCTGAGTAGAAGAGCTGCCCCCAACTTCACCCTCTTCTCAAATAGTTGAAGAACATGCTCTAACAGTCTAGAAGAAACACCTCTGTCCCCATTCCCAGTGACTGGAAACTGGGTGTGGTAAGAACTCTTACCTCCATTACTAGAGTTTAGGGGTAATGCACATCAAGGAACCCCTGAGGAACAGTGTTCTGGAAAGAGTGCAATAAGTGAACTAAGTTACCCCTAATTTTTTTAAAAAGCAACCTGATTTATTCAATCCAATCATATGTAGGAAGAGGAAAAATCCTCTTTAGCCCTACTCATGATCATCCATGATAATATATTAACACTATCTGGTAAGCACCTAGATAGTGTCAAGGAACACCTCATTTCCACAGAGCCTGTTGCAACTAGTAATAAGAATAATCAAATTGGTTGGTAATGTGGAACTGGAGTAAAATAAGCACTCCCCTTCTGGGCAACATTCACAAAAAAGTGGGATCCAGTGAAACCAAGATGTAAGGAAGTACTCCTTATAATGTTGTTAAAACAACCAGAATAAAGCTGCCCAAGAACGTAAAGACTGTGAGACAAAACCAGTGACAGAAGTCTGAATATCAGTTTATAAAAAGTCCCCCAATGTATCAATGAAAGGGCAGCAAAAAGAAATGTGCTGTATATAACGTAGAATATACCTCACTTGTAAAGATCAAAATATGTAAAATGGAAGTTGGTTAGAAGTGGGGAAGTCAAAAGATCTTAATGAATCAAGAAGATCACTATAAAACGAGGTTAAGTGGGTCACATAACACTTTCAGATATGACATGCCAAACCAAATTATCAGTATACAATTGATTGCAGAGGTGAAAAATAGATGTCAAAAGAATTGAAGAGATGGATATATTCCCTTCCAAGTTGCCAGATGCTTAGAAATAAAGGACCTATCAGGAACTAAGGGGAGAGAAAATGTCCTGTAGACATGCCAACAACTTCATCTTATGACATCAACATGTCAGCAGCCAAACAAAAATATACTTCCAACAGGAGCCAGAAAACAAAGGCAAACAAACATACGACGAAGATACAAGGTCTATCTATCCTGTCACGTAATAAAACAGTAAATCTCCCAGTCTAAACCAGAAACTAAATAATCTCCACCCTCCACCCACAAGGGAGGAATAGACTTATATGGGATAAAGAAAAGTTCCACAATCTCACAAATCAAAAGAATGAATTAAATAAAAGAAGTAGAATGTAAATCAGATTCACAAGACGTGGACGTAGTAAAGAACAGTGTCAGTAAACAGAATCCAAACTCTCTCAACAACAACACAAACTTCAGAGGTCCTAACATTCCAGGCCTTATGAATGTGTCCATCTCTCAGGAGATAAAAACATGGGCAGCTCCACCCCCACCATAAAGAGACACCAGATAACAAAGGAGTAGCACCTTGTTGACAACATAACCTTCACAGATAAGAACACAGACACCATAAAGAGACACCAGATAACAAAGGAGTAGCACCTTGTTGACAACATAACCTTCACAGATAAGAACACAGACACCATAAAGAGACACCAGATAACAAAGGAGTAGTACCTTGTTGATAACATAACCTTCACAGATAAGAACACATACACCATAAAGAGACACCAGATAACAAAGGAGTAGCACCTTGTTGACATCATAACCTTCACAGATAAGAACATAGACACCATAAAGAGACACCAGATAACAAAGGAGTAGCACCTTGTTGACAACATAACCTTCACAGCCACAAATATCACATCTAATTTAGTTGTTTATTTTTTAATTTATAATTATACTGAAATCCACAATGCCGTACAAAAAATTTGCAATCCATAATGGAATGACACATAACACCTTGTCAGAGAAAACCGCAACCAACGCTTTCGCTTTCTGAAGAAAAAGTGATTACATCATCTAAATTGTACATAGTACTGGGATAGAGGGTATATTCATGTTGACGGAGAAATTTGGAAATTAAATAATACCAAGGGTATTTAAATCAGGTATAAAATACTAAATCATGCAAGACCAATGATTAGATAGGCAAATCTGAAGTCAACTACCTTGTCAGCAGGTGATAAGTATGACTAGAACACAAGTTTGGAATGACATAAGAAATTCCACATCCTTTTCTTATGACAGCAATGTTCTGTCCTATACTGACTGTGTAGTATAGTGCATTAACTTTTATCGATATTAGACATATGTTTCAATATATAAGGCTTGTTACTTTTATTACATCTCTATCCTACCTTAATAAACTTTCCATATCCAGTCTGTTGGAGAGGAAAACTTTGTAGAACTCGCCTATTTTCAGCTTCATAGTTTCCAACCAATGTCCAGTCTCTAGTAGGATATCTGTCACTCCAGTACACAGAAAATTCTTTAGGCATGGATGAGAATAACTCAAAATTGGCCAGTTCAATCTGTGAAGAAAATTACACAGTTCTATAACCTATTACATGTCTGAGATATGCCTTGTTGAGCTATAACAGTTCTAACACAAAAAAGCTCTCTGGTATAGATCAACCTTTACCAAACAAGTTTTCTGATGTAGCCCAACACTAAATAAATGCATTCTCTGATATAGCTTAATACTAGATAAATGAGGTCACTGGTATAGTCCAACACTAAACAAGTGAGGTCTCCAATATAGCCCAACACTAGATAAATGAGATCACTGGTATAGTACAACACTAAACAAAGGAGATCTCTGGTATAACCCACAACAAAAGCAAATGAGGTCTTTGGTATACCCCAACACGTACACAAAACCTTCATATGATAGATCACTGTTAAAGAGTTAGGACTAATCTAATTAGCTTAAAGAACGTAGACAGAAATACCACAAATCAAATTTTCATTACAGATCTAACATTAACCTGGTTAACTTGAATAAACTCACACACCAACCACACATTTAATCTTTATTACAGATCTGTCACTAACCTGGTTAACTTGAATAGATTCACACAGCTCTATCACAAACCATATCTTTACATTGCATGGGTTTAACATGTATTCATCTGTCATGTCATTCAAGATTCGGCCCTTTCCTTCTGCTTCAGGATTGGCCCCTACAACTTTGGATCCACATTCATATGATGCATAATTTTGTTTTCTCTTGTGGTCAGCAAGTTTTTTACCTGGAACCATGTCTTGTGAAGATTCCATGCCTAGGAACACAAGAAATAGTAGTCAATGCATTGGACATGCCTAATATCATTGTAATTGTTGAAATATTTAACTGCTATCTTTGTGTGCATATAATGAAAATATCTTCTTAGTTTTAAATAACAACAAAATTTCTAATATTTACAAACATCACAGATGATAAAACATTTCTAACATTTGAGTCTTTCTAACATACTATTAATACGACTAAAAAAAACCACTACAGTCATTTCTCTCAGCAGTCTAAGAAAACTATAATTATTATCAAAAGCCTGGTTTATTTCCTATCAACAAACCAATACCTCCTCTCTCTTGTTCTGCTAACATCATTCTCTTCCATTCATCAAAAGAAGGCATAACATCTGGCTCTTGTTCTGTCTCCGTAACTCCGTCAAGCTGTGACCTTTCATCCTTGTCAGAATCGACGTCACCTGAACTTTCCTCATCAGTGTTCTTCTCATATGTCTTAGAAATATTTTCCTGCAAGTTTTCTTCTTCACTCACACTACAAAAATTATATTAAATTCCGTGTTAACATTACATTCTCACAAATAATAACTTATATATAAGTTCCAGTTACTGCTAGATATCAAACAGAGATCTTTAAAACTGGAATGACTGTAGCAACCACAACTTCAGTTGTTTACTTTACTTTCTATCCAACCTTTAACAGTAAAGACACTACTTTTTAACCATTTAACAAGTACCCACACCTAAAGCAAAATTAGGCACAGTGTTTAATAAATGTGCAAGTTTCATACACAAATTATATTCTTTCTCAGTTAATGTTGTAATAAATCCCAGAAATATGCGAGATATTATTTCTATTATCTACCATGGACACAAATAGTGCAGAAATTGAATTTTAAACATTTCCACTCAAACCACGAATATTTAAAAAAGACAAACTTTTTGTGGAGTTTCATAAAATATGAAGTTTTACATGTTCATCTAACAACATCTTTACTTCTGCACAATTGGAAAAACGATTTCTCTATTGTGGTGTAGTTTACATTCCTAGTACCAATGTACTTGTCTGATGTAGTGTAGTTTACATTACTAGTAACTATTTAGTTGTCTGGTGTAGTGTAGGTTACATTACTAGTACTAATGTACTTGTCTGGTGTAGTGTAGTTTACATTACTAGTACCAATGTACTTGTCTGTTGTACTTTAGTTCACATTACTAGTACCAATGTACTTGTCTGGTGTAGTGTAGTTTACATTACTAGTAACTATTTAGTTGTCTGGTGTAGTGTAGGTTACATTACTAGTACTAATGTACTTGTCTGGTGTAGTGTAGTTTACATTACTAGTAACTATTTAGTTGTCTGATGTAGTGTAGGTTACATTACTAGTACTAATGTACTTGTCTGGTGTAGTGTAGTTTACATTACTAGTAACTATTTACTTGTCTGGTGTAGTGTAGGTTACATTACTAGTACTAATGTACTTGTCTGGTGTAGTGTAGTTTACATTACTAGTAACTATTTACTTGTCTGGTGTAATTTAGTTTACATTCCTAGTACCAATGTACTTGTCTGGTGTAGTGTATTTACATTACTAGTAACTATTTACTTGTCTCGTGTAATTTAGTTTACATTCCTAGTACCAATGTACTTGTCTGGTATAGTGTAGTTTACATTCCCAGTAACTATTTACTTGTCTGGTGTAGTGTAGTTTACATTACTAGTAACTATTTACTTGTCTGGTGTAGTATAGTTTACATTACTAGTAACTATTTACTTGTCTGGTGTAGTATAGTTTACATTACTAGTAACTATTTTGTTGTCTGGTGTAGTGTAGTTTACATTACTAGTAACTATTTACTTGTCTGGTGTAGTATAGTTTACATTACTAGTAACTATTTACTTGTCTGGTGTAGTGTAGTTTACATTACTAGTAACTATTTACTTGTCTGGTGTAGTGTAGTTTACATTCCTAGTAACTATTTACTTGTCTGGTGTAGTGTAGTTTACATTACTAGTAACTATTTACTTGTCTGGTGTAGTGTAGTTTACATTACTAGTAACTATTTACTTGTCTGGTGTAGTGTAGTTTACATTACTAGTAACTATTTACTTGTCTGGTGTAGTGTAGTTTACGTTACTAGTAATTATTTACTTGTCTGTTGTAGTGTAGTTTACATTCCTAGTACCAATGTACTTGTCTGGTGTAGTGTAGTTTACATTACTAGTAACTATTTAGTTGTCTGGTGTAGTGTAGGTTACATTACTAGTACTAATGTACTTGTCTGGTGTAGTGTAGTTTACATTACTAGTAACTATTTACTTGTCTGGTGTAATTTAGTTTACATTCCTAGTACCAATGTACTTGTCTGGTGTAGTGTATTTACATTACTAGTAACTATTTACTTGTCTGGTGTAGTGTAGTTTACATTACTAGTAATTATTTACTTGTCTGGTGTAGTGTAGTTTACATTCCTAGTAACTATTTACTTGTCTGGTGTAGTGTAGTTTACATTCCTAGTAACTATTTACTTGTCTGGTGTAGTATAGTTTACATTACTAGTAACTATTTACTTGTCTGGTGTAGTGTAGTTTACATTACTAGTAACTATTTACTTGTCTGGTGTAGTATAGTTTACATTACTAGTAACTATTTACTTGTCTGGTGTAGTGTAGTTTACATTACTAGTAACTATTTACTTGTCTGGTGTAGTGTAGTTTACATTCCTAGTAACTATTTACTTGTCTGGTGTAGTGTAGTTTACATTCCTAGTAACTATTTACTTGTCTGGTGTAGTGTAGTTTACATTACTAGTAACTATTTACTTGTCTGGTGTAGTATAGTTTACATTACTAGTAACTATTTACTTGTCTGGTGTAGTGTAGTTTACATTACTAGTAACTATTTACTTGTCTGGTGTAGTGTAGTTTACATTACTAGTAACTATTTACTTGTCTGGTGTAGTGTAGTTTACATTCCTAGTAACTATTTACTTGTCTGGTGTAGTGTAGTTTACATTCCTAGTAACTATTTACTTGTCCGGTGTAGTGTAGTTTACATTACTAGTAACTATTTACTTGTCTGGTGTAGTGTAGTTTACATTACTAGTAACTATTTACTTGTCTGGTGTAGTGTAGTTTACATTACTAGTAACTATTTACTTGTCTGGTGTAGTGTAGTTTACATTACTAGTAACTATTTACTTGTCTGGTGTAGTGTAGTTTACATTCCTAGTAACTATTTACTTGTCTGGTGTAGTGTAGTTTACATTCCTAGTAACTATTTACTTGTCTGGTGTAGTGTAGTTTACATTACTAGTAACTATTTACTTGTCTGGTGTAGTGTAGTTTACATTACTAGTAACTATTTACTTGTCTGGTGTAGTGTAGTTTACATTACTAGTAACTATTTACTTGTCTGGTGTAGTGTAGTTTACATTACTAGTAACTATTTACTTGTCTGGTGTAGTGTAGTTTACATTCCTAGTAACTATTTACTTGTCTGGTGTAGTGTAGTTTACATTCCTAGTAACTATTTACTTGTCTGGTGTAGTGTAGTTTACATTCCTAGTAACTATTTACTTGTCTGGTGTAGTGTAGTTTACATTACTAGTAACTATTTACTTGTCTGGTGTAGTGTAGTTTACATTCCTAGTAACTATTTACTTGTCTGGTGTAGTGTAGTTTACATTCCTAGTAACTATTTACTTGTCTGGTGTAGTGTAGTTTACATTCCTAGTAACTATTTACTTGTCTGGTGTAGTGTAGTTTACATTCCTAGTAACTATTTACTTGTCTGGTGTAGTGTAGTTTACATTCCTAGTAACTATTTACTTGTCTGGTGTAGTGTAGTTTACATTCCTAGTAACTATTTACTTGTCTGGTGTAGTGTAGTTTACATTCCTAGTAACTATTTACTTGTCTGGTGTAGTGTAGTTTACATTCCTAGTAACTATTTACTTGTCTGGTGTAGTGTAGTTTACATTCCTAGTAACTATTTACTTGTCTGGTGTAGTGTAGTTTACATTCCTAGTAACTATTTACTTGTCTGGTGTAGTGTAGTTTACATTCCTAGTAACTATTTACTTGTCTGGTGTACTGTAGTTTACACCCCTGGTACCAATGTCTTTCTCTCTTGTATATAATTTACTTTATACAAACACATTACATACCTATAGTGTAGTTTACACCCCTGATACCAATGTCTTTCTTTGTAGTATATAAGTTCCTTTATACAAACACATTACATACCTATAGTGTAGTTTCCGTTTTTCTTTTCCGATAGAAACTACTGTTGTTTTTGCACTAGAAAACTGACTTGAATTGTTTTCATGTTCTATAATATTTTCTTGTATTTCTCCACTGAAACAATTACAAACAGTTTTAAGTTTAACCATATTTCAAAATTTATCAAACCTTGTAACAAAATGAAAACCATTCAACATACCAACATTAATACCAAATATCTATTATGTCAATCCATTTAATATTATAAACCATTCAACATACCAACATTAATACCAAATATCTATTATGTCAATCCATTTAATATTATAAACCATTCAACATACCATCATTAATACCATATATCTAGTTTATCAATCTATGTAACAATATAACCACTCAACATACCATCATTAATACCATATATCTAGTTTATCAATCCCTCTAACAATATAACCACTCAACATACCATAATTAATACCATATATCTAGTTTATCAATCCCTCTAACAATATAACCACTCAACATACCATCATTAATACCATATATCTAGTTTATCAATCCCTCTAACAATATAACCACTCAACATACCATGATTAATACCATATATATAGTTTATCAATACCTCTAACAATATAAACTATTCAACATTCCATGATTAATTCCATATATCTAGTTTATCAATCCCTCTAACAATATAACTATTCAACATACCATCATTAATACCATATATCTAGTTTATCAATCCCTCTAACAATATAACAACTCAACATACCATCATTAATACCATACATCTAGTTTATCAACCCCTCTAACAATATAAACTATTCAACATTCCATGATTAATACCATATATCTAGTTTATCAATCCTTGTGACAATATAACCATTCAACATACCATCATTAATATCATATATCTAGTTTATCAATCCCTCTAACAATATAACCACTCAACATACCATGATTAATACCATATATATAGTTTATCAATACCTCTAACAATATAAACTATTCAACATTCCATGATTAATTCCATATATCTAGTTTATCAATCCCTCTAACAATATAACTATTCAACATACCATCATTAATACCATATATCTAGTTTATCAATCCCTCTAACAATATAACAACTCAACATACCATCATTAATACCATACATCTAGTTTATCAACCCCTCTAACAATATAAACTATTCAACATTCCATGATTAATACCATATATCTAGTTTATCAATCCTTGTGACAATATAACCATTCAACATACCATCATTAATATCATATATCTAGTTTATCAATCCCTCTAACAATATAACCACTGAACATACCACGATTAATACCATATATCTAGTTTATCAATCCCTCTAACAATATAAACCATTCAACATACCATCATTAATACCATATATCTAGTTTATCAATCCCTCTAACAATATAACCATTCAACATACCATGATTAATACCATATATCTCGTTTATCAATCCCTCTAACAATATAACCATTCAACATACCATGATTAATACCATATATCTAGTTTATCAATCCCTCTAACAATATAACTATTCAACATACCATCATTAATACCATATATCTAGTTTATCAATCCCTCTAACAATATAACAACTCAACATACCATCATTAATACCATACATCTAGTTTATCAACCCCTCTAACAATATAAACTATTCAACATTCCATGATTAATACCATATATCTAGTTTATCAATCCTTGTGACAATATAACCATTCAACATACCATGATTAATACCATATATCTAGTTTATCAATCCCTCTAACAATATAAACCATTCAACATACAATCATTAATACCATATATCTAGTTTATCAATCCCTCTAACAATATAACCACTCAACATACCATGATTAATACCATATATCTAGTTTATCAATCCCTCTAACAATATAAACCATTCAACATACCATCATTAATACCATATATCTAATTTATCAATCCCTCTAACAATATAAACCATTCAACATACCATCATTAATACCATATATCTAGTTTATCAATCCCTCTAACAATATAACCACTCAACATACCATCATTAATACCATATATCTAGTTTATCAATCCCTCTAACAATATAACCACTCAACATAGCACCATTAATACCATATATCTAGTTTATCAATCCCTCTAACAACATAACCATTCAACATACCATGATTAATACCATATATCTAGTTTATCAATCCCTCTAACAATATAAACACTCAACATACCATCATTAATACCATATGTCTAGTTTATCAATCCCTATAACAACATAACCATTCAACATACCATGATTAATACCATATATCTAGTTTATCAATCCCTCTAACAACATAACCATTCAACATACCATGATTAATACCATATATCTAGTTTATCAATCCCTCTAACAATATAACCACTCAACATACCATGATTAATACCATATATCTAGTTTATCAATCCCTCTAACAATATAACCATTCAACATACCATCATTAATACCATATATCTAGTTTATCAATCCCTCTAACAATATAAACCATTCAACATACCATGATTAATACCATATATCTAGTTTATCAATCCCTCTAACAATATAACCACTCAACATACCATGATTTATTCCATATATCTAGTTTACCAATCCCTCTAACAATATAACCACTCAACATACCATGATTAATACCATGTATCTAGTTTATCAATCCCTCTAACAATATAACCACTCAACATACCATGATTAATACCATATATCTAGTTTATCAATCTTTGTAACAATATAACTACTCAACATACCATGATTAATACCATATATCCAGTTTATCAATCCCTCTAACAATATAACCACTCAACATAGCACCATTAATACCATATATCTAGTTTATCAATCCCTCTAACAATATAACCACTCAACATACCATGATTAATACCATATGTCTAGTTTATCAATCCCTCTAACAATATAACCACTCAACATACCATTATTAATACCATATATCTAGTTTATCAATCCCTCTAACAATATAACCACTCAACATACCATGATTAATACCATATATCTAGTTTATCAATCCCTCTAACAATATAACCACTCAACATACCATGATTAATACCATATGTCTAGTTTATCAATCCCTCCAACAATATAACCACTCAACATACCATTATTAATACCATATATCTAGTTTATCAATCCCTCTAACAACCACTCAACATTCAATTATTAATACCATATATCTAGTTTATCAATCCCTCTAACAATATAACCACTCAACATTCCATGATTAATACCATATATCTAGTTTATCAATCCCTCTAACAATATAACCACTCAACATACCATGATTAATACCATATATCTAGTTTATCAATCCCTCTAACAATATAACCACTCAACATACCATGATTAATACCATATATCTAGTTTATCAATCCTCTAACAATATAACCACTCAACATACCATGATTAATACCATATGTCTAGTTTATCAATCCTCTAACAATATAACCACTCAACATACCATTATTAATACCATATATCTGGTTTATCAATCCTCTAACAATATAACCACTCAACATTCCATGATTAATACCATATATCTAGTTTATCAATCCCTCTAACAATATAACCACTCAACATTCCATGATTAATACCATATATCTAGTTTATCAATCCCTCTAACAATATAACCACTCAACATTCCATGATTAATACCATATGTCTAGTTTATCAATCTATGTAACAATATAACCACTCAACATACCATGATTAATACCATATATCTAGTTTATCAATCTATGTAACAATATAACCACTCAACATTCCATGATTAATACCATATATCTAGTTTATCAATCCCTCTAACAATATAACCACTCAACATACCATGATTAATACCATATATCTAGTTTATCAATCCTCTAACAATATAACCACTCAACATTCCATGATTAATACCATATGTCTGGTTTATCAATCCCTCTAACAATATAACCACTCAACATTCCATGATTAATACCATATGTCTAGTTTATCAATCTATGTAACAATATAACCACTCAACATACCATGATTAATACCATATATCTAGTTTATCAATCCCTCTAACAATATAACCACTCAACATTCCATGATTAATACCATATATCTAGTTTATCAATCCCTCTAACAATATAACCACTCAACATTCCATGATTAATACCATATGTCTAGTTTATCAATCTATGTAACAATATAACCACTCAACATACCATGATTAATACCATATATCTAGTTTATCCTTCCCTCTAACAATATAACCACTCAACATTCCATGATTAATACCATATGTCTAGTTTATCAATCTATGTAACAATATAACCACTCAACATACCATGATTAATACCATATATCTAGTTTATCCTTCCCTCTAACAATATAACCACTCAACATTCCATGATTAATACCATATATCTAGTTTATCAATCCCTCTAACAATATAACAACTCAACATTCCATGATTAATACCATATATCTAGTTTATCAATCCCTCTAACAATATAAACCATTCAACATACCATCATTAATACCATATATCTAGTTTATCAATCCCTCTAACAATATAACCATTCAACATACCATGATTAATACCATATATCTAGTTTATCAATCCCTCTAACAATATAACCATTCAACATACCATGATTAATACCATATATCTAGTTTATCAATCCCTCTAACAATATAACTATTCAACATACCATCATTAATACCATATATCTAGTTTATCAATCCCTCTAACAATATAACAACTCAACATACCATCATTAATACCATACATCTAGTTTATCAACCCCTCTAACAATATAAACTATTCAACATTCCATGATTAATACCATATATCTAGTTTATCAATCCTTGTGACAATATAACCATTCAACATACCATGATTAATACCATATATCTAGTTTATCAATCCCTCTAACAATATAAACCATTCAACATACAATCATTAATACCATATATCTAGTTTATGAATCCCTCTAACAATATAACCACTCAACATACCATGATTAATACCATATATCTAGTTTATCAATCCCTCTAACAATATAACCACTCAACATAGCACCATTAATACCATATATCTAGTTTATCAATCCCTCTAACAATATAACCACTCAACATAGCACCATTAATACCATATATCTAGTTTATCAATCCTCTAACAATATAACCACTCAACATAGCACCATTAATACCATATATCTAGTTTATCAATCCCTCTAACAATATAACCACTCAACATAGCACCATTAATACCATATATCTAGTTTATCAATCCCTCTAACAATATAACCACTCAACATAGCACCATTAATACCATATATCTAGTTTATCAATCCCTCTAACAATATAACCACTCCACATAGCACCATTAATACCATATATCTAGTTTATCAATCCCTCTAACAATATAACCACTCAACATAGCACCATTAATACCATATATCTAGTTTATCAATCCCTCTAACAATATAACCACTCAACATACCATGATTAATACCATATATCTAGTTTATCAATCCCTCTAACAATATAACCATTCAACATACCATCATTAATACCATATATCTAGTTTATCAATCCCTCTAACAATATAAACCATTCAACATACCATGATTAATACCATATATCTAGTTTATCAATCCCTCTAACAATATAACCACTCAACATACCATGATTTATTCCATATATCTAGTTTACCAATCCCTCTAACAATATAACCACTCAACATACCATGATTAATACCATGTATCTAGTTTATCAATCCCTCTAACAATATAACCACTCAACATACCATGATTAATACCATATATCTAGTTTATCAATCTTTGTAACAATATAACTACTCAACATACCATGATTAATACCATATATCCAGTTTATCAATTCCTCTAACAATATAACCACTCAACATAGCACCATTAATACCATATATCTAGTTTATCAATCCTCTAACAATATAACCACTCAACATACCATGATTAATACCATATGTCTAGTTTATCAATCCCTCTAACAATATAACCACTCAACATACCATTATTAATACCATATATCTAGTTTATCAATCCCTCTAACAATATAACCACTCAACATACCATGATTAATACCATATATCTAGTTTATCAATCCTCTAACAATATAACCACTCAACATACCATGATTAATACCATATGTCTGGTTTATCAATCCCTCCAACAATATAACCACTCAACATACCATTATTAATACCATATATCTAGTTTATCAATCCCTCTAACAATATAACCACTCAACATTCAATGATTAATACCATATATCTAGTTTATCAATCCTCTAACAATATAACCACTCAACATTCCATGATTAATACCATATATCTAGTTTATCAATCCTCTAACAATATAACCACTCAACATACCATGATTAATACCATATATCTAGTTTATCAATCCTCTAACAATATAACCACTCAACATACCATGATTAATACCATATATCTAGTTTATCAATCCCTCTAACAATATAACCACTCAACATACCATGATTAATACCATATGTCTAGTTTATCAATCCCTCTAACAATATAACCACTCAACATACCATTATTAATACCATATATCTAGTTTATCAATCCCTCTAACAATATAACCACTCAACATTCCATGATTAATACCATATATCTAGTTTATCAATCCCTCTAACAATATAACCACTCAACATTCCATGATTAATACCATATATCTAGTTTATCAATCCCTCTAACAATATAACCACTCAACATTCCATGATTAATACCATATGTCTAGTTTATCAATCTATGTAACAATATAACCACTCAACATACCATGATTAATACCATATATCTAGTTTATCAATCTATGTAACAATATAACCACTCAACATTCCATGATTAATACCATATATCTAGTTTATCAATCCCTCTAACAATATAACCACTCAACATACCATGATTAATACCATATATCTAGTTTATCAATCCCTCTAACAATATAACCACTCAACATTCCATGATTAATACCATATGTCTAGTTTATCAATCCCTCTAACAATATAACCACTCAACATTCCATGATTAATACCATATGTCTAGTTTATCAATCTATGTAACAATATAACCACTCAACATACCATGATTAATACCATATATCTAGTTTATCAATCCCTCTAACAATATAACCACTCAACATTCCATGATTAATACCATATATCTAGTTTATCAATCCCTCTAACAATATAACCACTCAACATTCCATGATTAATACCATATGTCTAGTTTATCAATCTATGTAACAATATAACCACTCAACATACCATGATTAATACCATATATCTAGTTTATCCTTCCCTCTAACAATATAACCACTCAACATTCCATGATTAATACCATATGTCTAGTTTATCAATCTATGTAACAATATAACCACTCAACATACCATGATTAATACCATATATCTAGTTTATCCTTCCCTCTAACAATATAACCACTCAACATTCCATGATTAATACCATATATCTAGTTTATCAATCCCTCTAACAATATAACAACTCAACATTCCATGATTAATACCATATATCTAGTTTATCAATCCCTCTAACAATATAAACCATTCAACATACCATCATTAATACCATATATCTAGTTTATCAATCCCTCTAACAATATAACCATTCAACATACCATGATTAATACCATATATCTAGTTTATCAATCCCTCTAACAATATAACCATTCAACATACCATGATTAATACCATATATCTAGTTTATCAATCCCTCTAACAATATAACTATTCAACATACCATCATTAATACCATATATCTAGTTTATCAATCCCTCTAACAATATAACAACTCAACATACCATCATTAATACCATACATCTAGTTTATCAACCCCTCTAACAATATAAACTATTCAACATTCCATGATTAATACCATATATCTAGTTTATCAATCCTTGTGACAATATAACCATTCAACATACCATGATTAATACCATATATCTAGTTTATCAATCCCTCTAACAATATAAACCATTCAACATACAATCATTAATACCATATATCTAGTTTATGAATCCCTCTAACAATATAACCACTCAACATACCATGATTAATACCATATATCTAGTTTATCAATCCCTCTAACAATATAACCACTCAACATAGCACCATTAATACCATATATCTAGTTTATCAATCCTCTAACAATATAACCACTCAACATAGCACCATTAATACCATATATCTAGTTTATCAATCCTCTAACAATATAACCACTCAACATAGCACCATTAATACCATATATCTAGTTTATCAATCCTCTAACAATATAACCACTCAACATAGCACCATTAATACCATATATCTAGTTTATCAATCCTCTAACAATATAACCACTCCACCACATAGCACCATTAATACCATATATCTAGTTTATCAATCCTCTAACAATATAACCACTCAACATAGCACCATTAATACCATATATCTAGTTTATCAATCCTCTAACAATATAACCACTCAACATAGCACCATTAATACCATATATCTAGTTTATCAATCCCTCTAACAATATAACCACTCAACATAGCACCATTAATACCATATATCTAGTTTATCAATCCCTCTAACAATATAACCACTCAACATAGCACCATTAATACCATATATCTAGTTTATCAATCCCTCTAACAATATAACCACTCAACATAGCACCATTAATACCATATATCTAGTTTATCAATCCCTCTAACAATATAACCACTCAACATACCATGATTAATACCATATATCTAGTTTATCAATCCCTCTAACAATATAACCACTCAACATACCATGATTAATACCATATATCAACACCAAATGAAACACATCAACAACACCATATCAACAACCCCATATCAAACACATCACCATATGAAACACTTCCACTGAAGAACGGAATACAATATTAAATATAACAATAGTTTCGTTATTTCTACAGTAGTATATACGAGTACTGAGGCTACCTTGTTCCTACTGATAATTTTGAATTGTCTTCAACACCTGTCTTTCCTTGTTCATGAATGGCTGGATCTATGTACACAGAAGGCACTACAGGTGAAACAGATCTTTCTCCACTCATTTCTGAAGATAAAAACTGCTGAAATCAAATAATGAGTCATGTCAAAATAAAACATATTTAATTCATTAATTAAATGTTCATTTAAAATATCAGAACACAGTTTTCTTATGCAAACAATACAAAACATTTCTCTTTCTGTGTATAAACCATACTGTACAGAATAACATTTGTACTCACTAGTAACTGCATGTTAACTATGATCTCAGAAACGGTGGGAAAAACACCTTGAGAACCATGCAAATATTACTGTCAGTATCACAGTGAGAAGGACTAAACTCAGTTTGTAAGACACCTTGACAACAATGTAAAGCTTAATGTCAGTATCATAGTGAGAAGGACTAAACTCAGTTTGTAAGACACCTTGAGAACAATGTAAAGCTTACTGTGAGTATCATAGTGAGAAGGACTAAACTCAGTTTGTAAGACACCTTGAGAACAATGAAAAGATTACTGTCAGTATCATAGTGAGAAGGACTAAACTCAGTTTGTAAGACACCTTGGGAACAATGTAAAGCTTAATGTCAGTATCACAGTGAGAAGGACTAAACTCAGTTTGTAAGACACCTTGACAACAATGTAAAGATTACTGTCAGTATCATAGTGAGAAGGACTGAACTCAGTTTGTAAGACACCTTGACAACAATGTAAAGCTTAATGTCAGTATCATAGTCAGAAGGACTAAACTCAGTTTGTAAGACATGTTGAGGACAAAGTAAAGATTACTGTCAATATCATAGTGAGAAGGACTAAACTCAGTTTGTACCACTTGTTGAGAACAATGTAAAGCTTACTGTCAGTATAATAGTGAGAAGGACTAAACTCAGTTTGTAAGACACCTTGACAACAATGTAAAGCTTAATGTCAGTATCATAGTGAGAAGGACTAAACTCAATTTGTAAGACACCTTGACAACAATGTAAAGATTACTGTCAGTATCATAGTCAGAAGGATTAAACTCAGTTTGTAAGACACCTTGACAACAATGTGAAGCTTTATGTCAGTATCATAGTCAGAAGGACTAAACTCAGTTTGTAAGATATGTTGAGGACAATATAAAGCTTAATGTCAGTATCATAGTGAGAAGGACTAAACTCAGTTTGTAAGACACCTTGAGGACAATGTAAAGCTTAATGTCAGTATCACAGTGAGAAGGACCAAACTCAGTTTGTAAGACATGTTGAGGACAAAGTAAAGCTTAATGTCAGTATCATAGTCAGAAGGACTAAACTCAGTTTGTAAGACACCTTGAGAACAATGTAAAGATTACTGTCAGTATCATGGTGAGAAGGACTAAACTCAGTTTGCAAGACATGTTGAGGACAATGTAACGTAACATGTAAGAACTAACTATATTCAATGAAATGGTTTAAAATAATAACTCCATCAAGCTGAGTCTTACTTGGTTAATATCTTCATTTTCCATTTCTGAAGTATGAACTTCTAACTCCTTCACTTTACCATCAGCCACTGGAGTTATGACTTTATGTTTGGAGCTAAAACTCTAAAGAAAGAGCTTCAGTTAGTGTGTTTTAAATCTTTTATTGCAAGTTTTGTCACAAACTTTGATGTCTGACAAATGACTGAAATTAATGTTTGTTTTCATAAACAGAAGTTGAATATCTTTAGTACAGAGTATTACTATGAAGATGAAAGAATGCAACTGGTTGTATTTCCAGTTCATCTCAGGTTCTTCACTGGTTTATTAGTTTCTCTTGTGCAACAATTTAGAATTCTACGTCTATTTCTACTGTTTTAACTCAAGAAATATTTTGGTGTCCATATTTTCTAATTTACTTTGTGTTATTCAAAAAGAAAAAGTTTTATAATGTTCATATTTAACACCAGGGAGGAGTTTCACATACAAACAGTTTATTTGTCAATTATATTTTTATATCAATCTCAAATACACCTTTATGAAGGACTGTGATGTTCAACTAATAACTTCTTCCATTTTAAATTTGTTAATATTTGGTTCTTTTTTTAAAAATACATTACTTTTTACGTTACAATAGTTGTAGACATAACAATGTTATATTCACCAGAATCATATTGCCATGAAATCAGATAAGCCTGGATAAGTTCAGTGAATATTGTATGCAATACCAAATTATTCTGATAACTCAAATCCTAATTTATTGAATATTAATTTTATATTTAGACTATCAAACAACATACATAAATAAACTGGCTAACGATTCACTTAATTATTGGTAAATGTTTTACATAAACCAATTTTCATCTTATTTTCACAGTAATATTAGTTGTCATTAATTAATAGTTTATCTAATTAATAGAGATTACTGATAATTAATAAAAGGTAAGTTCATCGTCCAGTACTGAGCATTTGATTTACCTTGTAGGAAACATTCAGATCAGCTTTAAAACACTTGTGTCAAAAGTTTTACCCAAAATAATTGTCCTTAGCCAAAGAATCCAACAAAAGATGGCTATCATAGTAAATAAAGGGAAATTTGAAAATTAGTAAAGGAATATTCATATGTATATATTCTGTTTCCATTTCTATACCTGAAACAGTTCAACAACAACTCTTCACTGAAAACCAAGCCAGAAATCCCAAGTTTATTTAGTCTTAAGTTGTAGACACAGAATAGAATACAACCTTCATTAAAATCATTAGTTTTGTAGAGACAGAAACAACATAACCTTCACCAAAATCATTACCTTCATCGAGACAGAATACAATATAACCTTCACCAAAATCATTACCTTCATCGAGACAGAATACAAAATAACCTTCACCAAAATCATTACCTTCATTGAGACAGAATACAAAATAACCTTCACGAAAATCATTACCTCCATAGAGACAGAATACAATATAACCTTCACCAAAATCATTACTTTCATCGAGACAGAATACAAAATAACCTTCACCAAAATCATTACCTTCATCGAGACAGAATACAAAATAACCTTCACCAAAATCATTACCTTCATCGAGACAGAATACAAAATAACCTTCACGAAAATCATTACCTCCATAGAGACAGAATACAATATAACCTTCACCATAACCATTACCTTCATAGTGAAGCACCATAAAACAATGAAGTACTTCACATGTACTTCCTCACAGGCCGACTACAGTTTTTGAGCTGATGGCCATGTCGCAAAATATCAAACAAGTGTTACAGTTTTCTTCTTGACGAGCTAAATTACCACTTGATTATATGAGGATAATTGTATGAAGGTAATTATGTGAGGATGATTGTATGAAGGTGGTTATATGAGGATGATTGTATGAAGGTGATTATATGAGGATGATTGCATGAAGGTAATTATATGAGGATGATTATATGAAGGTAATTATATGAGGATGATTGTATGAAAGTGGTTATATGAAGATGATTTTCTAAGGATGATTGTATGAAGGTGATTCTCACATAAAGTGATTTTAACTAGACGAATATGTAAATTTAAACAGTTATGTTGAGAGATGTAGTGTTATCTGATACCATTTAGTTGGAAAGATATTTATTCAAGACCATACAAAACAAGAAACTATATAACCAAGTAAACTTTTACATTACTTGATTTAAAGCCCTCAGGCACCAATTACTAAACAAAGACATGTCCACTCTAATAGCTGGACCAAGAAACTTGAAGTTTATCCAAATGAGTTTGAATGGATTATGTTGCCAAACCATATAAACAATGATATCTCAGGACCCAAAGTGGTCCATAAGACTATGTGGTAAGTGCAGAAAGTGTAAAACTTGATCCAAACAAGTATATGAAATTTATCCAATATCAAAAATGGTAAAAGATATCTGTGCATTTCTAGCATTTGTAGACTTTTACAGAAGAGTCATTCCACATTTTGCAATGTTAGCCAAACCTTTAACACAATTTACTATGACAGATTTTCACTGGACAGACAAAAGAAGTTATTGAAACTCCAATCTTCAGTTAGCTTAATTTCACTAAAGAATTTAATTTAAACAAAGATGTCTCAGGTTTTGTAGTATGTGTTGTATTATCTAAGTTAGATGAGAAAGGAAAACAATATTTATTGTAATCATGTCTTGTCGTACCAAACAACCCTCTCTTGTTCTCATGACAGAGCAGCCTGATACAGCCCAGACAAAATACAACCTTCACCATAATTCATACCTTTTCTGAAATGTCATCTGGTTGGTTCACTAGTATTTATAGACAGAGTACAATACAACCTTCACCATAATTCATACCTTTTCTGAAGTGTCATCTGGTTGGTTCACTAGTATTTATAGACAGAGTACAATACAACCTTCACCATAATTCATACCTTTTCTGAAATGTCATCTGGTTGGTTCACTAGTATTTACAGACAGAGTACAATACAACCTTCACCATAATTCATACCTTTTCTGAAATGTCATCTGGTTGGTTCACCGGTATTTATAGACAGAGTACAATACAACCTTCATCATAATTTATACCTTTTCTGAAGTGTCATCTGGTTGGTTCACTAGTATTTATAGAGAGAGTACAATACAACCTTCATCATAATTTATACCTTTTCTGAAGTGTCATCTGGTTGGTTCACTAGTATTTATAGACAGAGTACAATACAACCTTCATCATAATTTATACCTTTTCTGAAGTGTCATCTGGTTGGTTCACTAGTATTTATAGACAGAGTACAATACAACCTTCATCATAATTCATACCTTTTCTGAAATGTCATCTGGTTGGTTCACTAGTATTTACAGACAGAGTACAATACAACCTTCACCATAATTCATACCTTTTCTGAAATGTCATCTGGTTGGTTCACTAGTATTTATAGACAGAGTACAATACAACCTTCATCATAATTCATACCTTTTCTGAAGTATCATCTGGTCCTTCATTGCCTTGATGTACTGATAACTGGTCTGTGTGTTGGACTCCGTCGTCAGCTATGACACCAGCCTGAAGTACTTCTCTATTACCATAGACACACCATTCCCTATAAGAGTTACAATCATAAAGAACATAGGTTTAACCCTTTCACTGCACAGTTACTTATCATACTGATTTCCAAAATGTCAGTTATCCACACAAAGATAAAACTATGAATTTGACTCATTGTATTACTTTTTAATAAGTTGTATTTTCTATGTGACAGTAATATTCATTGAAAACTGTATTTAATAGTAAAAAATATTTTAAATAAAAAACTAATAAAAATTACAAGGAAATTGTTCGTCAGTAAATGTCATAAATAAAGGTAAAACAAGTCCATAAGAGCCTAAAATCACTATAAAATAAAAAAACAAATTATTCATATAACAGAGAAGTTGTCTTTATATCGATTATATATGTATTCTTGAAAATATTGGCAGTTTTGTAATGAGGCACATAAACATCCTGATATCATGATATAGAACATAAATGCCAGAAGACATGTACGTTTGGTGATTGTTTAAGTACACGGAGATATTCCCATATGTTGCAGCAGAGAGAAACGTTTTCTTGTAGCTATACGGTAAATCCAAATCTTGCCATCAGTGGGGATCACATTCCATTGCATTTACTTCAGTTCAAAATTATTTGGGGACAAATATAACTGGGGTGTGTTCAGAAATTGCTCTCTCTTTGCCCTGCTCAGATTCTGGGAGAACTTGGGAGGTTTAAGAGGCATGATGGAAGAAAAAAAAAAAAAAAAGATAAATAAACAGTGAATTAGCAGCAAGCAAGGGCCTAGAAAGTAAGGATGGGCAGAACTAAATCAATGGCCAATGAGGGACTTATGATTCTTCAGGCTGGAGGGGGACCTACAGATCCAATGTCTAGAATTGGATGTGGGGAGAAATGGGAGAAAACCCACTTTCACTAACTGCTGCCAATAACTGTCAGATAGTGCACTATGTGACTTTTCTGGATGAAGGCAGTGACCATAGAACTAACATTTTATGGTATACACGTCATTGGTGCAAGGTTTCTGACAGGCATTAAGGTGGGTTAGACTTTTATTGTCATTATCACTGGACAAAAGGTGACAGAAAACAGGGATCCTAGATGTTTCAATCCACAGTATTGTTGCTTAATTTCAGAGAATGAAAGGATTGAAACGGGCTTAACTGTTGAAAGATGCTGGTCAACGAGGAGGGGATACAGTCAGAGAGTCTGGCCTATGGAGTGGAAGATGTGAACGTCACAAAGCTCAAGTGTCTGGGTGGGAGCTTCACTTACAAAGGACTTTGTCGGAGTAAACTGCATGGCAAAGATGTAGGCATAAATTATAAAGGAGGAGTTTCGGTTTTCGAGGGCTTCATTTTTAGTGGACTGCTCAGACATGAGACTAACTTGTGGTTCGGATTGTCAGGCTTGTTGAAACAGATATAAATGCTCATTCCAACATATTTCAACTAAACAATAAAACAGTTAATCAAAAGTTACATAACACTCTATTATCCGATTATCTACTTCAATGTGAAGAAAGAAAACAAATCATACCAAGAACCCAAAACATTTTTTATCTGAAAATTTAAACTTATTTTTGTAATTTATGAATCTGCATTGCTAATTACAAAACTCAAACTACAAACCATTTTACCTGTATTTATACTACACATGAAACAATATAAAAATATCACCACACCAGTTCCACTTCTATTACATGTTAAGTAAACATAAAAGGAATCAGTCCACTGGACCAATGTGTACTAAGGAAGAAACGTTTACAACAATCCAGAATTTATGAGGTTTATCTTTGCAGAATTTGGCAAATGTTCAGTAGACAGTACAAGTTTTTAGTACATAAGAAACAAAAATTAGGTAATCACAAAGTTGTTTGAAGTTATTCTGACATTGGAAGTGTAATATAATGTTCATCTTCAAAATATAGTTTACATGTATTTACATAACCTTTAGAACCTCCAGTATGTATATCTATAGTTTCATCCAGTATTAGTTTACTGTTATTAGTATACAGTTTACATGTATTCACACAACCTCTAGAGCCTCCAATATATATATCTATAGTTTCATCCAGTATTAGTTTACTGTTATTAGTATACAGTTTACATGTTTTTACATAACCTCTAGAGCCTCCAGTATGTATATCTATAGTTTTATCCAGTATTAGTTTACTGTTATTAGTATACAGTTTACATATTTTACATAACCTCTAGAGTCTCCAGTATATATATCTATAGTTTCATCCAGTATTAGTTTACTGTTATTAGTATAGAGTTGACATGTATTTACATAACCTCTAGAGCCTCCAGTATGTATATCTATAGTTTCATACAGTATTAGTTTACTGTTATTAGTATACAGTTTACATGTATTTACATAACCTCTAGAGCCTCCAGTATGTATATCTATAGTTTCATACAGTATTAGTTTACTGTTATTAGTATACAGATTACATGTATTTACATAACCTCTAGAGCCTCCAGTATGTATATCTATAGTTTCATCCAGTATTAGTTTACTGTTATTAGTATACAGTTTACATGTTTTTACATAACCTCTAGAGCCTCTAGTATGTATATCTATAGTTTCATCCAGTATTACTGTTTATTGTACTGTTTATTTACCTTGTACACAGTATAATAATATCTACGTTGACAAACAGGACAAAGTATCTATACTAACTTACCTTGTACACAGTATAATAGTATCTACATTGACAAACAGAACAAAGTGTCTATACTAACTTACCTTGTACACAGTATAATAGTCTCTACGTTGACAAACAGAACAAAGTGTCTATACTAACTTACCTTGTACACAGTATAATAGTATCTACGTTGACAAACAGAACAAAGTGTCTATACTAACTTACCTTGTACACGGTATAATTATATCTGTGGTTTGTAAACAGGACAAAGTGTCTATACTAACTTACCTTGTACACAGTATAATAATAAAGTTGGCAAACAGGAGTAGCTACATGGAATATTTCCTTCCAACCACAACTACAAACTTTTGCACACTGAGATGGTCAACCCATAATGAGAAACCAAAAAGTTATTGCTCAAAAGTAATAAACCTCCACATGACAACCCTATTTTAACCAAAGTTTGTGTTTGGTGTCAGACTGTTTTTGCAAGATCTTCAAATATCGTAGGAGTTTGAATATGAATGTTTCCACAGGTGGAAATCCATCAACTGGTTGAAGGGTGACTTCCCTGCTTGAGAAATTCTAGTTGACCAATGTCTCATAACATATAAATACAGGAAAGCTTAAAACCTAAACTTTTTAATAAAATATCTTTTAAAACCTGCTGGGATGTATAGTGTATAGAATCATTAAAAAAAACTTGAAACTTTGAATACAAACACAGGAGAGATATGACTGATTTGTTAATTGATTTGGTAAATATAACTACCAGAGACTTTCATATGCTAATAATATGGTCTTTTAAAAAGTCCATTTGGAGATAAGATGTTTGGTATGGGTACAAGTAATATAACTGCTATATCAACATAAGAGTTTTACATCTTTCAGTGACACAGTTTTACCTCTGTATTATTGTCATATTAACATACAGTTTTACATCGTTAAGTGACACAGTTTAACCTCTGTATTATTGTCATATCAACATACAGTTTTACATCGTTAAGTGACACAGTTTAACCTCTGTATTATTGTCATATCAACATACAGTTTTACATATTTCACGGGCACAGTTTAACCTGTGTATTAATGTCATATGTATTAAACTCCATGTTTCTGTTGTCATGAGAGAAACACAATTAATTTATTTGTCAGTTAAAAGTCAGGTACAACGAATTAATAAAAGATGAACGTCTCTTTTTACAAGATAATAAGTTAAACTAAAATTAGTTTGTTTTCCTTACATAAAACTATCACCATTTTGTTTTAGTTTATGGATAAGAAATGGATTATGAATGTTTTTTGTCATAATGGATAACGAATAACAATTTGTGGGGACAACAAGGGAACGTATTGGTCCATCACATTCTCTAAACTGTTGAGTTCATAATCAAAACACACTAATTACTAGACTACATCTAGTACAAAAGAGTACTAATGTCCATAACACCAGATAGTAAAAACTACAAGTAAACCTAGTATTGTTGATAAAATATGACAGTTTTGTTTAACACTCAGACCTATATCATCTCACCCTCACCTGCATCAGATTTAGCAGTTACATTAAATAAAGCACCAAGTGTTCACCTATCTACCCCTGTGTAAATTAACTTTATTTACAGTAAGGTGCAATGTCGTTCTCATTAGCTTGACTGAGTAGTTAATACTAAACATAAAAATAAAATGACCACAATAAAACACTTTCTTCTCATAACAGCTCTGATAGAAATCTGAGTGTTTGTTTGTTTTTTGTAAAGGTTTACTTATAGGTACACCACGCTCAGTAAAAGTTCTTAGAACTTAAATTCTTGAAGTAGTTCAGTCGAAAATATTTGACTACTGCATTACTAGTGTTTACAATAACTTCGTTATTCATTAACTTTAATTTCAGGCTACTTACTGCAAAAGCAACTCGACAACAAGATATAAGAGAACCTGCGGAACTTTAAACAGTTTCATCATCTTCGAGTTCTTTTTTTGACATTATTTGTTTCTAACTTGTAATCAGTTTTAAAATTAAATAATAACTACAGTTTTATAAATTAAAAACTTAAAAATTCAAAAATAAACTGACGTGTATCTTACGATAGAGGGTACTAGCGACATCTCGAAAAAAATATTTCTATATACATCCTTCCACCTCGAGATGTCATTATGCTTGGTATTCATTTTTAAATTGTAAATAAAGTGACAAAACCTACATTTTTCATTTTTTCCATAGGAGTAACTACAAAATGAGCATTAGTAACATATCTACAAACAAAGTGTAGTAGAGAATATTCGCAGGCCATTTTAAAATAGAACAAAAGGTTATGTACATATTGAAGCATTATCTTTAGCGGAATAAAATTTGAATTATGGATGTTGTTTGCAAAAAGAAAGTGTTTCGTTTCAAATGTATAATAGAAACCAAATAAAGTGCGATAAGAGACGTGAATGGCGCTGAACAGAACTATAGTATAATGAAATACATTGGAAGCAGTAATATTAAAAAGTAGAAAACAATGTCTTATCTTTTTGCCATTAAACAGACGTGTTTCTAGTACAGAAAAAAGTATAAACGTTTATGATGTCAGTCAAACGGAAAAACATTCACAAAAACGAGTGATAAAACTTTGATCAGAAGTAACAAGTAGAGAAATAATGTATTCTCAAGACGAGTGGTATGGATATTAAAATTTTATTTTAATTAAACTTTTAATATCCATACCACTCGTCTTGAGAATACATTTTTACTTCAAGTAGGTTTCAAGTCATCACGAAGTGAAGAAACATGTTGCAACTGAGAAAACTCTCTTTATTAACCTGAAGATGTCCTAAAAATGTCAAAAAGCTCTTCTGTGCTTTACTTTAATTAAAGTTTTAATACCCATATCAGCCGTCTCGAGAATACGTTTTTACTTCAAGTGGGTTTCTTGTCATCAAAAAGTAGAGAAATACACGTGATAGGACTGGCAAAGCACAACATTTATTATAAACCAGTCACAAGTTAGTTTTGGTTCTGATTTAGTAAGTATCTCAAATGTAATTGATGAACTAAAGGGCCTATGTGCAAACCTGCTAGACTGGACTTGTTTTAAAGTTAAACGGATACACGAAACTGTGTATAACTTTCTCAATAAGAGATCGATCTTTGAGACCGACCTCGTAATAATTTCCCGTTTGTTATAGTTTTCATATTATAACTTTTAAATTTAATACAAAACGTGTGTGTCTTCAGGAACGTTATAATGTTACAGTCAATCCCACTATTCGTTGGTAAAAGAGTAGCCCAAGAGTTGGCGGTAGGTGGCGATGACTAGCTACCTTCCCTCTAGTCTTACACTACTAAATTAGGGACGGCTAGCACAGATAACCCTTGTGTAGCTTTGCGCGAAATTCAAAAAACAAAACAAACAACAAAAAAAGCAAACGTCTTCAGAAAAGTTTGCAGGTTATTAGGTTATCAGTAAACATTACAAGACTTTCGTACACTAAATATCAATTTTTCATATTAAGTTTTAAGATTTTTGATGTAATCGTTTGCCTCCCAGTGGCTCAGCGGTATGTCTGCGGACTTACAACGCTAAAAACATACGTTAGTGAGTGAAATAAGCGTACGCTAACAAGAATTTTCACAAATGGAAGAGGCAGACAGAGCCACCTTCATCAACTATAATAATATTTCAGAAAACAGAAAATATGGGGAGCACTTTCTTTATATTCTAACTAGCCATTTGAGTTTCTAATTCGTAAGAAACCATAGATTTTGTACTTGGACGTCACAGACATACCAACACAAAAAAACTATATTTAAGATATTTCTTAATTTAAAAGTAAATGTGAATTGTAATCAACAGTTTGATGACAGACTTATCGGGATGCATTAATAAAGTAGGAGCTTAATAAATAAAATATGATGACATGCTCTCTGACTTCTGCCCATAAGAAGACCCGTCGAGAGGGGTTTAACAGGATAGTTGAAAAAAATCATGACTTCTAACTTCACCCAAGGTTACTTAATAAGCATATAAAAGATAACCGCATACCAGGATCATAGCAAATGAATAGAGAAGATACCATACGAATTCTAGGCAATGAATAGGGAAGACTCCACACGAATTCTCAGCAATGGTGCCACGCATGCACCTACAGCTCCTGGTTCGACCCCAACTGAAGATTTGAAGGGAAGAAGATCGTTACGTAATGTATTATTTTGATAATAAATAAATTAGTGTTATTAACCTGAGACATCCATAATATGCATTGAATATTATTTAGATAACTCTCTCTTTATTTTCAGCGAAATTGTTTCAGCAAATATCAAGAACACTGCTAGTCAAAATCTTAAGGCCAATGAACATAAAGAAAAAATGTGCATTTTGCGTTGTCAGACTCAACCACTTATTTGAGTAGAGCTTCGAAAGATGCTTTCTCCTTCCATGGAACAATGGAGCTATAGGTTATACAGGGGCGTCAAACAGTAGCTGGCTACACTGGCATGTTGGAGAGAGCATCCTTATTGACTGAAGGACCTCGCTTGTGTGAAAATGACTGGATCTTTCAGCAGGACAACGTTGCAATCCACAATGCCCACAGGAGAAAGGACTTTTTCATGGCGAATAACGTGATTATTTTGGACCATCCAGCGTGTTCGTCTGAACTGAACCCCATTGAAAATGTTTGGGGGGCAGATGGCAAGGAAAATCTATAGAAATGGACGTCAATTCCAAACAGTGCATGATCTTCGTGAAACTATCTTCACCACTTGGAACAACATTCTAGCCAGCCTTCTTCAAACGCTTATATCGACGATGCCAAAGCGAATGTTTGCAGTTATTCGCAATGACGGCCGTGCAACTCACTAATGAGACCTCTTGTTGGGCATTTCCTACCCTGTTTAGGACTTCTTTTTGGTTTGGTCTTGAACTTTTGACCAGCTATTATTTAGGCTAATTTCAAAGTGTTCACATTTTCCCTATTAAATGCTAAAAAAGTTATTATTTTTATTTTCCCTTTTCTTATTTCATCTTTCGAAGCTCTACTCAAATAAGTGGTTGAGTCTAACAACGCAAAATGCATATTTTTTCTCTATGTTCATTGGCCTTAAGATTTTGGCCAGCAGTGTATATGCAAGGAAAAGTCCCAAACAGTCGATGTATGAATGCATTATGCGCTGTTGTCTTAGGACTCTAAATATAGCTGTTAATAAATACGAAAGTAATATATGTTTAAATGGAACTCGCTGTTAACTTTCCTTTTTACTGTTGTACCACAAAGATACGCGTAGTAGAAGATTGTGAATACAAGCGTTTGTTTTGTATCAAATAATGGGGGTTTTTAACAAACATTCAGACTGTGAATAAAAGCGTGCGTTTTGTATCAAATAATGGGGTTTTTGACAAACATTCAGACTGTGAATACAAGCGTTTGTTTTGTATCAAATAATGGGGTTTTTAACAAACATTCAGACTGTGAATACAAGCGTTTGTTTTGTATCAAATAATGGGGTTTTTAACAAACATTCAGACTGTGAATACAAGCGTTTGTTTTGTATCAAATAATGGGTTTTTAAGCAACTTTAATTTTTTATAATTACCCTTTTGTACTGAAAATATGAAACTGTTATGAAACCATAGGCTGTTATCGTCTGCCATTAATGTACCATTAATGACTGCACAACTCTTCCACATTTGATTAAACAAAACCCCCAACTACACGATGTTCGGAAAGTCACTGTGCAGTTTTATCCGTTATATAAGTGCACGGTGACTTTCCGAACATCCTGTTTAATAATATAACTTTAAATGAAAGAGCGTGAGAAAAAACTAGAGCAACAACTGTACTTTTCACGTTATGTTTACTGGATTAAACTCGCGAGTTTCACGTGTCTTATGTGATCTATATAATTAAATACAATAAATAATTTGTTTTGAAAACTAAGTATTTGATTGGTTTACTTTAAAAGTTGCATTTCTTCAACTTCCCTATATAATGTCCTCAGTGTTGGGAAGGCTGGTGTTTTCTCCACATTCCTTCACTTTCTCTGTTGATGTTTCCTGTATGTCTCACTCTCGGTATTCTGTTCAATAGCACCAATATGCTGGTGGTAATACTTTGGTTGACCACTGTTCGGCTAGGTTCAGTTTGAACTATTCAGTTGTACCAGTATGATGATGATAATATTTTGCCTGACCACTGTCCGGCTGTGTTTACTCTGAATAAGGTTCTCCTGTCTGCAGTCAATTCGTGTTTGGTTTAGTATATTTGCAGACGTTTTATTTTCAATGCATCCAAAACACGTGGGATTTCGCCGTAAATTCCACATTTTCCCAAACGACACAGTTCCCTTCAACTTTAGAAGATGGCTGAATGGTTTGTTAAAGAATATAACTTTTCTGCCCTGGCTAAATAACTCCTATCTTCATCATTTTCTAGTTCTCTCGATTACTGTTTACGTAGAGTATTCAGCGCCTGCTCAATAGAAATCTGTTTCATAGGGGTACCCCCCCCAATCAAATTATCCACGCCTGAAGAGCCAGGAGTCCAATATTTGTCTTGGGAATTGGAAGAACAAATCCGCTGTCTGCAGTAACTACAACCAACCTGGGATCTTCAACTTCTACTCAAAACTTAAGTAGGTTCTACTTATCTATCATGCTGGGGGTTAAGAGAGAATGAATATTTCTGACGTTGGCTGTTTACAACAAACTTCAGGGGATTTGTTTTCTTCAAATATTCCAATCGACACATCAAGTTCCGAGATAAACAGCAGATTCGATAAAGTTTATTGTTAGAAAGTTCGTCTGACTGGATAACTCAGTAATAAATAATAACCATAATAACGCATATTCTTGAAGGTCTCGTATTAAGGTACAATTACTTTGCTACTAAAAGATATTTCAAACACCATAAATATACAGTTTTTGTTATTGAGCACAAGCCAACACAAAGGGCTATCTGGGCTTTGCCCACCACGGCTATCCAGACCCACTTTCTAGTGCCACAAGTCCATATACATACCAGTGTTGGGGCCCATAAGCATATTATTGTGATGGTTTGTAAGCTTTAAATTATTCCAATAAAATAATGTGTTTATTATTTCCTAATCAAATGTTATTATATACAGGAATATTACCGGTCTAAATATTTGCAAAACTCAATCCATGCGTATATTTGAACATCACAGTAACTCGCTCAGTGTGAGGATTGTTTAGCACGGTAATTTATTTATATCTGCAGACGCTTTCACCCCATAGTTTTCCGGTCTAAATTAGTCGGCTTTAACTCAAATGACAAAATACTACATACGTTACACTACATACTTTATACGAGGTGCAGAAACTGGAAACTTTGGTTAATTATTATTTCTGTTAACACACAGCGAATCTTGTAGGTTATTTGGATCGCACGACCCAGTACCGTGCATCTTGATCCTGATTAGACAATATATAATTTATCATATTTTAAATAAAACTAACAAAGTTCTGTCACGTGAAGACAAAATTTAGCAATTTGCTTTTCCCCAGATGAAAAATTATTCCCGAAAGCATGTGGTCTTACACATCCCATGTGTTAGACCTATCCTGGCATACGAGAAACTGATTGTATATACCAATGACTATAATATCCTATCTTTAAAGCGATATTAATAAAAACACCACATCCACAACGCCTTCACAACACTTAAAGACTACATGAATATAAATACATTCTCCAATGTGGAAAGTTAATTAAAGCTACCCCACAATCCTTAGGTGTCCCTAACTACATTGCTTTGTTTTAAATTCATTAATAATATTTAAGTTAATATTTCATCACACATGCACATTATGTACATATAAACTTGTATATGGTTAAATTTATATTATACGAAATTAATATTAAACCACAAGGTTTGTAGGCTTTATTTTCTAGTGGTTAAACTGGTGTTTTTCTTTTAGCTTATAATTGTCAAAATGCAAGATTAGTTTTATTTTCTAGTTGCGCAAGGGTAGTTTTATATTTGTATTTAGTTGCTTACAGTCTAACTGCTGTTTTATTATTATATGTAGTTGCTTACAGCCACTCTGCAAATGTAATTATTAAGTATTATTTCTCCTATCCAACATTAGTGTTATTAATATGGAAGACGTATGAGAAAGTGCCTACATATTCTATACGACCAAACATACATACGGCAAGAAGATTATTTACAAACTAGTGCTATGTTGTAATATCAGTAACCACAGCACTTCCTACCCAACTAAAGCCACAGCATTGCCGATAGGTTCACTAGTATACAATAGCTTTTTTCTGACTCAGTGCCTTCTTCTGTAGGGATCGGTGCTTTGTAGACGACCTAGACAGAACTGTCTACTTCCTCCCAGTAGTAGTTACTGTCAGAATATTCTAATTACTACAACAAGAGTACAATCCGCAAGTTATTCTAATTCAAAGTCATCTCCATGTAAGTAACTATAGTAATATTGAGGTTCTGAACACACCGTTTCTTCGTTAGTTTGCGATAAGTTCGTGAATCAATGTTTCACGACTCAAAGATTGATAAAAGAAACTTATGACGGTTCACAAATGTTTATAAATAAAGTTGTAAAGTGACCTGTTACACGACCTTCATAAAAATGTCATTTTTTAAATTATCAATAAAAGTGCATTTAGAAATATAAAGTTCAATAAAATCAAAAACATTAAATCTATAAATAAAATATTAAAGTTTTCGAATTCTAAAATGGTAATAAAACAACTATAATGACTCTAGATCTCGACCTTTATATAAATAATTAAGGTCTTCATCTTTCGTTTCTTCAGAGTTTTTCTGGTCCTTATTATTGTTACTATCGGTGGGTGATGGAATTATTACAACTTCGGCTATTCCAGATTCGCTGGTTACCGAAACACGTGGAGTTTCCATGAAAATGCTGTCATTTGGACTTGATTCTGAGCCAAGGCTATTATTATTATTATCCGATATTTTTTCAGTCCGATTATATGAGAGCACCTTCACGTTTTGGTTTAATGTTTTCCAGATTTTCCAGTTGTTGTGATGAAATCTAAAAGTAAATAAGGAACAGTTGTAAAATAACTATACAAGAAGTGATTTAATGTTTCAGTTTAGTGAAAAGTACGAATTCAAAACTTTAAGTTAAAATTAGAAATATTTACAATATATTTTATAAAAACGTCTCCACATTCCGACTTATTTTAAACGATATATAAAGGCCTCAGTATAGATTGCTTTAATTTTTGAATTTCGCGCAAAGCTACACGAGAACCATCTGCGCTAGTTGTCCCTAATTTAGAAGTGTAAGACCAGAGGGAAGGCAGCTGGTCATCACCACCGACTGTTAACTCTTGGGAAACTTTTACCAACGAAATGGGATTGACTAGCACCTTCTAACATCCACATAACAGGTTTCTTTGCCAACCTGAAGATGACATAGGAAAGTCGAAACATTGTTCTCTGCTTATCAGTGAAAGTGTTAATACCCATACCAGCTGTTTCGAGACTGTTAACTGATTAAATTAATATCACGTGACGCTAAACGTTCTTTAGTTACAATTTCATAAAATTTAAATAAATTTGTGCTTAAAAATTGGCAATGAATAGTAAATAATTACAACCTGTACGATTCTTTTGAAAATTTGAGCTCGAATTTGTCTATGTAGTTAGCTTGGCCTAACCGATACTTTTGTACGTGTAAATGCTTTCACTCTAGTTTTCTGCTCTAAATCGGCTGCCTTTAATCTAAATGACAAAATACTACACACGTTTCACTTTTAAATGTGAATTCATGTGACTACGTAAGCATGTGTGCAAATATTGTGGTTGAAATAGTAGTTCTGTTTAGTAATTTTGCACACGTGACTTATATTTAGACGAAATTTGACACGTAATTGTAGGTGGTAAAAATATCGGTGTACAAAATTAAAGAAAAAACAAATATTGTATGCCAAATAGTTTCCGTACTTTCGGTGTGAAGATATTAAATGAACTATTTTTTATCTCGTATTTCTTAATGGATTCTAAATCTGGTACATGAAATAAGGTACAACATTGAAAGTATGATAGTTTGGGAAAATCACAGTCCGATGTACAGAAAGTGAAAACTTGCCATACTATCACTTCTGTTAATAACAGCGTGCCACGCAGATTTTGACTGCACGACACTGCGTGCCTTCATAACATAGAGAAATACAGAACAACTCAGGTCACCAGGACCTCAAACACTGATTATTACCCACCTAAATGTTAGAACACTCCAAACGACGTACACTATTAGCAATATTATTGACAAGCCCATTAAACAGCCGGCTTCCCACTTGTTAGTCGAGGCTCGTTGAACTGCGCCTTCCACACACAGAAACGAACTGGTAAAGACAAGCGGCGTTAATAAAATGAAACATACTATATCTCCTGTCAGAGACTTCTGGTGTCCGCTGTCTGAACCACTACAGATGAACTGCGCAAGAAAAAAAAAAAAAGCAATTTTATTTAAATACAGAAGAAAGATGAAAACACATTCAACTAGAAACTTTACTGTTGGTATACGAGGGCTGTTCAAAAAATACGCGGACTGTTTGAATTGCGCAGCTCCAGTTGGTTACAGGGGAATCCGCTTGGTGTCGCTAGGTTCGCACAGATCAGCTGATTACGACGCCATTTCCCGATTGCAGATATCTTCATTTGTGTATTAGCTACGCGGTTTTAAGTGAAGTGCGATTTTTTTCGTTTGGCGGATTTCAGAATGAATGACCTGAAGGAGCAACGACTTGCTGTGAAATTGTGTGTTAAACCTGGAAAATCTGCGACTGAAACTTTTGCTATGCTTAACACGGCTTACGGTGATGTTGCTATGAAGCGTACAGCATGTTTCAAGTGGCATGAACGTTTTAAGGGTGGTCGACAGTCCATTGAAGATGATGAGCGTTCTGGACGTCCTTCCACGTCAACTGACGACCCACACGTCGACAAAATCAACACCCTGGTGCGGACAAATCGACGTCCGACTGTCAGGGAGCTTGCTGAAGAGTGTGGGATATCAGTTGGATCTTGTTACGAGATTTTGACCGAAAAATTGAAGATGCACCGCGTTGTTGCGAAATTTGTGCCTCAGAACTCGTGAGTTTTTGGCCAAACACTCGATCACTGTTCTTCCCCACCCCCGTTACTCACCTGACCTTGCTCCTTGCGATTTTTTCTTGTTCCCCAAACTCAAAAGACCCTTGAAAGGAAGAAGATTTGAGACGATTCCCGAGATTAAGGCAAATGCGACGAAGGATCTGGAGGACATTACAAAAGAAGCGTACCAGAACTGTTTCAACAAGTGGAAACACCGTTGGGATAAGTGTGTGCGTTGGGGAGGAGATACTTTGAAGGGGTCCCAGATCTGTAACTTCTAAATAAAGTACATTTTGTTTTATGACGTCAGTCCGCGTATTTTTTTTAACAGACCTCGTACAGCAGTAAACTATTCATGAACAAGATTCACGCTTTGAGAATATATCATGAACGTGACAAAGCAATAAGCGATTCTTTACGAAACAACCTATTGTCTTCGATACATTACTCGACTGAGCAGAGTTCTTAACAAGATTCGCAACTTAAAACTTTAAAAACTCAGGTACGTTTTGTTGTTTAAATGGCGTTATCTCCGGTTGTCTTAGATAAGCTGTCTGCATACAAATGTAAACTTAAATGTTTTCATTTACCTCCAGCAGGGGCCGCGAAGATCGGACGACGTGAAACTTGTATCGACAGATTTCACAAGCATCTGTGTTCGTAGTACCAAGCCATTTCTCCATGCAGTCCATGTGAACTACACCTAGTGAACCTGGGGAGAGAGATATCTATAATGTGTTCAAACTAGTCATTAAATACAAACAAACAATTAACTTTAATTTCTCATAAATTCACTGGTGATATTCACTTCATTTGAGCATTTTAAAATTATAATGTCTTTCATTTGTTTTCTATAAATTTTGGTAGAGATGGGAGAGTAAGCGTGAAGTGTTAGAGAATGGAAGTCATTAAAAAAATTTAATTACTTTTAAAGACTTACGATCAAAATGAGAATGATGTAATCACGGTTATGGTGGTTTATTGCATAGATAGACAGAAGTTTAAAATATGGCGTTGATAAACTATTGTACAACGACTCAAGTGGCTACTGGTTGCGTTAGTTCTGTTCACAGGTTAAGGATACAATAGCACCCTTTACATTTCATCAATACATTTACAAGATGCAGTTGATGCATCCAAATGAAGCTTTGGATGGTCGCATTGGGACTAGAACTTGTGTCCTTCAGATTCACTAAAACTGACCAAGCCATAGTTCAACTTTCTGTGGACTGAGATGGTATCACTATACAAGCTAATCCTTATGTGACCTTAAAGAGAGGAGGGGTACAATTAACCTTGTTTCTTTTAATTTCGCAATGAAAATTCTTAATCAAATTTCACAAAGCTTTGTAAAAACTTGCTGAAAACAGATTCGATTTAAAAAAAAAGTTCTGGATTTTTAATTTTTGTACTTGAATGATAAACTGTAAACCATCGTTTAATTTTCGACACATTTTACAATCTTGTAACATTTATAATTATGTTCGTTTAACAGTTTTCAGGTTGTATCGTGTTACATCATTAAATTAAGAGTGGGGCACAGATCTGTAGCTATAAAACCAGTGACAAAGGTGGAAACTTCGTGAGGAAGAAGCAATGGATGACATTTAAGGAATGCTTATTACTTGTGAAGTAACAGCCTGTTGACTAAGAAAGTCTGTAAACTGATCGCCGATTGGTTTTCGTGAATAGTTTATCAGATAGCGTACTCAACTACTTCAAATCAGGAGACATGAAACCTGGTACAAGACTACCATCTTTAGGTAGGAAAGTCAGGTCTAACTTTGCTGTACTTTATCTCCTGATGTAAAGTTAGGTGTTCAAAGTATTGTAGTGAAAGTGTTTATAAAGTAGCTTTTACTTTAAGATAATAATGGAGTAGAGGGTTAGAGCTTAGTTTTAAAATACGTAAACAATGACATACATAGTTTTTAGTGACGGTTATAAAGTGTTTACACAATAAATCCCCGGACACCTTCTCTACTGTTGTCTTTACCATTACCCCCCCCCCCCTGGGAGGAGTAGTTTACTTTTATAGATGTCTGCCTGCACTCCTAGTTTTACGTAAGAAACCAGGACCAATAAAACGAGTTAAGCGTATTCACAAGTTTTACAGGAATCATTGCCATGGTATTTCAACAAGAGTAATCGAGACTGACCTGAGCAGTGACATGGAGAGACCAGTTTATCCCACGAGTCTCCTTCGTGACAAATTCGGCAAGAAGGTCCACTGCTGCTGCTGGTCGACCGCTCACCACACATAGATTGGGTCACAAGAGCCTGGCCGCCTGTAGAGGTCGCGTCTTTCGGAGAATTAAAGTTATACACATGCACTCGCCCAATACTAATTGCAGTAGGTCCGACAGAGGGCGCAGTTTGTGTGTTAGATGAAACTGTGGGGCAGTGTAGGAGAGGATAATTTTCTATACAATCTTCAGTCTTAAAAGACATTTCTGTGGAGTGGCCACTTCTGAAATAAACAAATAGAAAAACAACTCCATATACTATTTTAACTTGCGTTGTAACTGTTTCGTTTAAAATGTTATAATTTAAGTCGCAGAAAACAGTCAAGTAGACATCATAAACTAAACTTGAACACGAAATGTTAATTATTCAGACAAACAATTACAAAGCTTAAATTACTTAGTGTTAACTGAAAACAAACCTTTGATAGATAATCGAGATTCTACTCAAAAACATTACAAGAAATCCGAAAAGTGAATGAAAACGTGAGGGTGGGAGGCTGCAGGTTACGTGATTTTTGTCCCGCATGTTAGGCCTACTGAATCACATTCAGGGTTGGATTTAGACCCTTTGAGGCTCCCTATGTGATACAATAATGGAGACCCTAAATTTTTTTTAAAACAGAGGTTCCTCTTACAATTGTATGGATTACACCCACTTTCGACTGTGGGGCTAGTCACAAATGGTTTGATATAATCATTTGACGATAGCAACTGTTTTTGAGTTCTTAAATGCTATTATCACACCAAATAACAAAAGTAAAAATATACTAACTGGCCTTAAACTATTGATGTTGAAAATGTTAAAAGTTCAAACTATAGTACGTACAGCCTAATGGATAGAAGTTCATAATAGAGGGTTACTATAATTTGAGTTAACATCTCACTCGCTACCTTTTAGTAATAAATGCTTAATACACGATTTTTTAAAAATATGGTTGTAGCATTCTAAGACAAAATGTAGAACTATCTACTTCTCGTTATTGTTAAAGAAGCTTTATTTCCATTAAAGCAAACGTGCCTATTCAGTTTACATATTTCATACAGTTCAAACAGATACTGAAAATGTTAAACTGTCTCTTTAAACAAAGAAGTACAACGTACTTCAAAACACACACAAGTTCTAAGACATAATAAACTTTATAAGAGCACAACAAATTAATTAAAGCTGAGGATTACCGAATTAAAGTCGTCGTTCATTCTCCATTTTCTCCCTCTATTATAGTTTATAAAAGTTGAACTGTATAATCAATCAACAACAATGAACACGTGCAGGCTTAAACAGGTTCTATATAACTAGACAAAATCCTACTCGAAGGTGATTGTAATACTAACAACAATACATAAATCGCACAAACCAAATGAATATCCAAACACACACGTACAACACCACACACATGCCGTATTTAAACAACGTACCCTGCAAACATCACCACCAACTCTACCTCTTCACGCAAAATTTTCGCCACTACCTCAAGCCTAATATTCATACCCACAACAGCAAATAAACCCATGTAGTGCAGCCTTATGCACCAATAAAATACGAGATCCTAAAACGTCACGGGAAATGATAAATATTTTGTATTCGGGAACGAGGGTAATTAATGGGAATTATACTCGATATTTTGTTAGTGTTACACATATTTATAGTTTCTGTATGATTAACATCAGCAGAAGGTGTGTATCTTACACACAAACACATACGATCATAAAATATTATTAACAATTTAAGTCTCTTTGAAACTAACTGCTTCGCATCGTAAAATAAAAGAAAATATTCTCTGCCCTTTTGACACTGCTCTCTAGTGCATTTATTAGTAAGTTCAAATTCTACGAAATGCTTTACAATTTATTGTAAAATACCAATTTTAGAAGAAGAAATGTCAAGTCAAACATCTTGTTCATTTTACATAACTTCCACCAGACTGGTTGGTAATCTTTAAGAACTATTAATTACTGTACGCACCCTGCCAATAAACCACCATATGTCTCCAGAAGCATGCTTTTTTTTTTTTTTTCTTATAGTGATATCAAAATAATAGTATAGTGTGTCAGGTGTTGTGTATCAAAGATCGAAACTGTGAGTCGCCATGACAGGTGTTGGGACTCCTTGTCCAACTTCTAGTACATTTTGACTGACAATCTATTGATCTATCGTTGTTCAATTTCTAATATGCTTTGATGGACAAACTATTGAATTTTCTAGATTCAACTTGTAACTTTTGTGTTTTGGAAGTCGCCAATAGAACATGGGCTAATATAGAAATATTATAAGTAAATTTGTTGTAAAACCGTGAATAATAAAGTACTTTTAAGGTACAGGAAACGTACTGTTAACCTTAGATTTAAACATTTTTATCCTATTTTATTCTGTAATTATATAAAATACTTAATATGTTGAAGGTTGCTGGAATCAAGTTTTAGGAATAAAGCATGAAATCAAAGTCAAGATAGTATTTTCTTAATTTTCCTTCTGGAGTTCATAGTTACCTTGCTACATATTTACAAACGGCTGGTATGGGTAGAGAAGGCACTTGCTAGAGTTTTAGGACCATGAATTTTAAGAATACCTTGCTATAGTTTTTTAGGAAGACAAGAGTGTGTGTGTTTTTCTTATAGCAAAGCCACATCAGGCTGAGTCCATCGAGGGAAATTGCACCTCTGATTTTAACGTTGTAAATCCGCAGAATTACCACTGTACTAGCGGGGGACAGGAAGATAGGTCTTACTAATATATTTTTAGGGTAGAGAATCTAATGATATGTTGGTAGTAGTTTTAGACAATTACATTATTATCGTCTTGGTAGCTTTAGAATAGTAAAAGGTAACTGAAAACAAAACGAAAACAGTTTGTTCTTGTTTTTTTAATTTCGCACAAAGCTACTCGAGGGCTATCTGTGCTAGCAGTCCCTAATTTAGTAGTGTAAGAATATAGGGGAGGCAGCTATTCATTACCACCCACCGCCAACTCCTGGGCTACTCTTTTAGCAACGGGATTGACCGCACATGGCTGAAAGGGCGAGCATGTTTGGTGCGTCCGGGATTTGAACCCGCGCCCCTCGGATTACGAGTCGAACGCCTTAACACACTTGGCCATGCTGGGCCTTACTTTAAAATAAAACAAAAATCACTGAATATATATATATTAAGAAATATACATTAAATTGTTGGATTTTAATTATAGAAGAGTTATATTATAAGTGAGTGAAATAAATATTTTGCACGCAGATGAAAGCAAAACTCTTACTTATTCTCATAAAGTTTTCAGAAGTTTATAACTAATAATCTCTGAAGTTCTTCAAATTTAACTGCAAGTTACAAACTACTTGTGTCAAAATTTAAATTACACACTAAGAAATAGGACTTGAGATATAAATAAAAAAAAACATTATGTGTATATTTTCATTTTACAACTAGCTAGAGTTCATAGAAGAACTTTATTTCTATAATAAATATTTCACGTTTTGATATTTTGTGCAATGTGATATGCAAGGCTAAATATTCAAATACCGAAAACACACACACAAAAAGACGAAATTACAAATTATTCGTATATAGGTGGCGCAAGTACAAAAATAATAATATCATAAATAAATTAGATAAGTAGTATGGCGTCAGCAATGGAGATTGATGATGATGTCGATTCTGAACAACCTGAAGTACCTACTTCTTCAAGCACTGCTAGAGGTGATAAGAAACGATTTGAAGTGAAAAAGGTAAGGTAGTAAAAAATGTAAAACTGTTTATTTGTGTGTGTAGATATAACTATGTAACTTGAAGCTTGTGGCTGTGTAATGTTATAATAAAATTATTTAAATACAAATTAAGCGACAAGAAGGTAAATGTATTTTAATTAAAGTGAGTTTGCGCGAAATACAAAAACAAACAAAGTGATAATAGTACATAATTATAAACAATATAGTGTATCGAGATGGGTAAGTGTTAAAAACATCGGTAAAATTATCTTCTTTTTCCATGTATGTGTGGCAATACTGTTGCATCTTACTGTTCAGTCTCACTATTATTAGTTAGGCTTATAGCTGAGAGTAATAGCAGTTAATACTATTCCTGCAGACATACTTATCTCCATAATAACATCTTTGAAGCAGTTACTCAATTGTAAAACACGGTTTTATTCTTAAAGATTCGATTTGTTAGATTAACTGTCGTATAAATGATCCGTTAGAAACAACCAACAAATTTGTAAATTCACTGTTGTGTCTTATTGGTTCGCTTGCATATTTGTGTATTCATATGTCAACTTTAAAACTTGTTAAACGAAATAATGTCGTTAATCCTAAGAAATTGTTAATGAAAGCAAAGTTGAATCCATAATAAATAATATATCCAGTGCCAGTGAGGTCTTTCACCTAATTTGTGGCTTGTCAGATTGATTCAAATAAGATATACACAGTATTCCAGGCACTGTTTATATAATCATGTTATAAGCTTTCTTGCTATAAGTAATTCTTAAAATTCATTTGTTCATAAGCAACAGTCTAAGTCTGATTAAAGGTATGTAGTTATTTTACTGTATACAGTTCATAACTGCCATTAAAATTATAGATTAATTTATGATGCAACTATGTTGAATTTGTTGCCTAAAATTAAATAGGCTTAACTTACCTGTGAAAGTGTATTTTCTGACATGCAAATGGATACAAAAGTTTTAGCTCTCAAGTTTTGTTAATTTCTTTATTATGGAAATTTTGTATAGATTTGATTCAAGACTTTAGGATGTGTCATCTTGAGAAACACTTGATAAGGTGTTTGAGTGTGTCAGTTTGCTGGAAAAATGTTTATTTAACATTGACTATAACAAAACCATAGCTGATATTTAGGCAGAGATGACAATGTTGAAATGTATTAAGTCTGTGTTTTCATTTTTAGTAATATATAAATTAAAAACATACAAGCAACTAATGTAACACTGAATTACCCTTGAGCATGAGGACAAAAATAACATATGAAAATATCCTTTCAAGGATATCCAGAAGGTACATATTAAGAAATAATAATTGTTTTTAAAAACTGATAAATTAAAGTTTTTGACTTTCAAACCTAAGAAAGTATCAATATTGAATAAACTGTCATAAATTTGTAGCATACCTCAGATATTTAGATAATGAAATAGAATATTCTTCCTTAATTATATCACTGACACTAGTTCTGCAGGTGAGGCATGTATCAGAATGACATTTGTAGTGATATTAGATAATAAAGTCTACAAATCTCCAGCATAATTTTTTTTATACAAAAAAATAATTACTTTATATAATTTACATAAGAAGTGACAGTAAACTGCTCATAACACCAAAATTTGATATGTGCCAGCCTTAAATATACAGTTAAACATGGAAGATTAGTTACCCAAGTTACAAGTCAAGATTTGGTAGCTGTTTGTCAGTTGCTTAATCTTGGCTTCAGTTAAAGCATTAAAAGTGTGTATTTTACCCATAACATTCTTTTTTCATCTTTACCAGTTACTTTGAACATATTAGAGGTTGGGACCACATCACGTTCACTTAATGCTAGCCAGACAGTGCTTGAACTGTCCTTGAACTTAGGTTTAGTGTTCTTCTGATTTCCAAGTAGATCTAACATAAGCACTTCCACATGTTTGGCAGCAGCATACATAAATAACATGTGACTCTTCGGATAACTAGGTGTGATTTTTAAACCTGAAAAAAATTGAATTATCATTTAAAGGTCTGAACACACAATGAAGATGAACTTGTCAATAGACTGTGTTGGTTGTGATGTTTAGCTGTCTCTTGAATTACCATTAGAGGTCTGAATGCATAATGAAGGTAAACTTGTGGATAGACTGTGTTGGTCATGATGTTTAGTTTTCTCTTCAATTATCATTAAAGGTCTGAATGCACAATGAATGTGAACTTGTCAATAGACTGTGTTCGTTGTGGTGTTTAGTTTTTGCTTCCAGATTTGTATGAAGATGTGTGAAGTATAGAGAACATTATCTTTAGCTGTAGGAGATCCTAATTTAGTGACCAGTATAGAGGTTTTGCGTGAACCTATTAGTGTCACGTGACCACAATGAGGTTTGTAAACATACTGCCATATTGGGTGGCAAGTGTCCCGCATGACTGAACGAGTTAACAACTGCTGTATTCAGTACTATTCACATGTAAAGACACGGGCAATGTCATTCTTAGTTCCTCTCTCTCAGGCTAGAAAACAAATGTTGGTACCAGTCGAATATTCATGACATTTATGACTTCCTGAAATATGCGTGATACTGTTGAGGTGTGCAATCCAAATATGTATCCTAAGAGCTGCAGTGGCACGTCCAATCTGTCTCATGAGTATCAATATGAATTGTTGAAATTTAGAGACTGACTGTGTATCTCGGAAATATCTGTAAATTTGGTTGAATATGATCATCATCACTGCATATAACGGCAGACCTGTACAGTATTTGACCTTCTCGTCGTCATTTGCAAAAGTAGCATCTTCAAAACAGTTCGCTTTTGCTATACTTTTATAGTGGAGGACTTCATTCTGCAACTGTTGGCATTCAGATTCAAGTTTAACTAAGTCTGTGAATGATATTTCCGTCTGCATACATGTCTGTTGTATATTGTGATGTACACAAGTCAAAATTATCACATGTAGCTTCAAGTTCATCAGCATAATCAGTACAGCTGCTATCAGTGGCAGCAGTGCCAGCAGAGTCTATGAAAGCAAGGTCAAGCAGCCAAGCAGCAGCTTCATGTCTCTTTTGTTGTGCTTTTCTCCTTTTGGTCACTTCTTTCCTGTTTTTATATTTACACAATTCAGCAGCTTTCCTTCTCTTCAGGGGAGAACGTGTAAAATGAAATGTGGAAGGTACATAGTCAGGTGATAGTCAGGTGTTTCGTCCCTGAAACAGAGTACAATAATTTAGTTAAGATATAGATCTACAGTCATCATCAGATAATATTTATATATATATATATATATAACAGATACACTGTACACTTTTAACTGATACTTTTTAATCTTGTGCCAGTTGTGGTTTCCTGATGAATCACTTAAATTGATCCTTTAAGAGATATTAACATTTTGTCTTAGTGTACAAATAGCTATATAACCTATTCATCATGAATGATATTGTTCCTTCAGTAAATTTACTATTCAGTTATTTAAAAATAAGTGTGCAAAACAATTTCTTTGACTGGTGCTGCAGTGTGTTCTGCTATACATATATCATGCATGTAAGTTTTAATTTATTCAGCCTGGTTATAGATGAATTATACATACCTGACACAAAATGTTTACTACAAAGTCTGGTGTGCTCTGTGGGTGTCCAGTTTTTCCTATTGACAGCTGCAATCAATCGTCTTCTTCAGTCGGGATCTTTAGGAAATCTGTAGTATGACACATTTTCCACCTGTCCATGTCAATTTTAACAGTTAAATGCACAACACGAGTGTACCATTGCGCACTTTTGACTATGAATCACCCTTGTGTTGGAATATAAACACTCTGAGCGTGCCACCCATCATGGCGGTCAGCAGTAACTAGGTCAAGAGTGATGTCACACGCAAAACCTCTATAAATGCAGTTGTTTAACCATTTTAATAAATAAAGTTTTGATTAGTTTTAAAATAATATTCTTCTGAATAGATCTCAGTGTAAAAGTTCCAGGGAACTATTGATATAATGTACATAAGATGCAATACATTTCACAAAGTTTTCTTTGAAATGAAGTGGACCAAACTTAAGAGGATGCATTGAAGAGTTTCTGATAACAATCACCTTTGAAAAGTCCATGTTAGGTTAAGCAGTGTAGCAAGGATAGATCCATATGCAGGAGGTACTGAAATTTGACTGAATGTTGATCACCTTTTAGTAATATATTTCTCTCTATATCACATATTGTGTGTGTGTATATATGCTATTTCATCAACATGTCCAGAGCCCTGATGTGACTGAGAAGATAATTTAGTACAGTCAGTTCTAAAGTTAGTGAACTCTGGCAATAATTGTTTAATCACTTAGCAATTATCACCAGAGTTGGCAAACTTTATAAATGGTTTTGTCTCTGCATTCTTATGATTGAAATTTGGTGTAAAGGATGCAGAGACAGAACCATTTTCATTAACTCAATTTTTTTTGTCAGCAAACTCCAAGATGGTAACAAAATGTAGGAAAGTAGATGATGAATATGGAATGTTCCAGGATATTTGGACAGAGAAGTATTTCTTTGTGGAACACTTTGGTGAACCAGTATAGTTAATGGATCTGTAGCTGTTAGTGAGGAATGTAACGTTAAGTGTCACTACAAGACAAAACACCAGAAATACAGTGACTTGACTAGACAAATAAGAAAGGATGGAATTGATAATCTGAGGAAACATTTGGAAACAAAGTTTAATATTCATAAAACAAATGCAGTATCAAAGAGAGAAAAAATACACGTGCCATCTGTGCCTTAAGTTCACTAATAGCTAAAAATATGAATTATTTCGCTGAGTTAAAGTTTAAGGGGTGTTCAGTGGCAGTGGTAGACATTGTATGTCCAGATCAAAAGAATTTATTTTTAGTATTAGTTTCTTTGCAAGAACAGTTACACGATGGGTTAAAGAAATGTCTCCTGATGTGAATCAAGTGGTAAGTGACCATTGTAACATGTTCTAGTTTTTCAATTGCATTTCATGAAAGTGCAGATGCAAAAGATGCTGCACATCTTGCAGTATTTTTGCACATTATCAGCTCAATTTTGATATTGTTCAAGAATTTGTTCAATTATTCACTATCAAAGGCACCACTGCTGGTGTAGACCTTGAAGCAGCCCAAGATTGTATGAAAGACATTGATATTTGGATCTTCAAAGTTAATTTCACTGATTACAGATGGTGTTGTGGCACTTCTTGAAAAGTACATGGAAGAAATTGGTGTTCAAAACAAAACTGTCAAATTGCACTGCATCATTCATTAGGAAACTGTGTGCTTAAGACTTCAGGAAAACAAAAAGTAATGCAAGTTGCAGTGAAAACAATCAACTTCATACTGTCTCGAGGACTTGAATTATAGACAGTTTCAACAACTCTTACTGGAACCAAAGGCGCATCACTCTGATTTATTGTACTTCTGTAATGTTTGCTGGCTCAGCTGAAGTGTGATGCTAAAAGGAGTTTTTATGAATTCCAAGAAGAGATTGCTGTATTTCTGGAAAGTAAAAATGTGAATGTCTCAGAGTTCCTTGATCCTGAATGGCTCTCTGATTTTGCATTTTTAGTGAATATAACTTCCTACTTGAATGAACTGAATTTGCAGCAGTAAGAACACAGTTAATTACTGAATGTACTTTATGAATATATTGTAGCATTTAAGATGAAGCTTTGAGTTTGGGAATACCAACTTAAATTTGAACTTTATGCAGTTTTCTACACTGCAGGAAAATAAACCCCCTGACACTTCGAAATGTGTCGTTGTAATACGTGAAGTCAGAACTCGGTTCTCTTTATGTTTAGCAGTCACTTAGTTGATTGCGAGCTGTTTGCTACTCCTTTTCATGTGGAAATGGATAACATTCCTTAAATTCTCTGAACTCCAAACCATTAAACTTGTGAAATCAGAATTTCATGCAGAAGGTGTCTCCTTGTTGAATTTTTACTATAAATGTTTTTGAAGCTGGGTTTTATCCAAACTTAGTAGTCCATGCCAAAAAAGTCATATTTTTGGAAATACGTATACGTTTGAACAGGTTGCACACCCAACTTGCTGATTCACACCTAGATGATGTACTGCGCCTCGTTTCCTCTAGCCTGCAACCTGATTTAGAAAAAAAAACTTTCCCAAGAGAAACAGCATCAAGTATCACACTGACTGATAATGGTTCTGTAAATAATTGTCTTAAATACTTAAAATATCAAACTAATTATTGACATCATTCATTGGAATTCTTCTTTATTCAAATATCACTAACATTGAGGCTTATTACAGTCTTAGTATTTACTGTTCAACAAATACTGTTTTCTTTGAAAGATTTGTTTTTTCTTATAAAGTTTAAAATTTGTGGTCTGCTATCACAGGGAGCACATCTATCTCTAGCACCTACCTAGAAAAAATAAGTTGCCAACCCTTGATCTACATCATATTATGATGTACCACTCCAATTGGTTAGACCATGATTTATCTCCATCATAGTAAATGTACTACCCCAGTCTACCAGTTAGACCATTCTGTACCTACATCATAGTAGATGTACCACTCTAATTGTTTACCTACACAGGTGGAATAACACTTAGGTATGTTGAAGTTACCTTTTTCTCTTTAGTCCTACACTTTCAACAAAACTGTGTACATGGTTGTTTTCCTTTCAGATGTGTGTAAAAAAAGCTATTAATCATTCAGTTTGGTTCTTAAAAGTTTATAATTTTTAATTATGTTAATATGTATTATTGTTTTTCAGAATTTTTTTTATTATTTTTATCAACCTTTTATTTGTTTACTTGTTTCAGTGGAATGCAGTTGCACTCTGGGCATGGGGTAAGTGTCTTACCAACATTCTGTAATGGAACATTCTGATTTAAAACTACTTTCAGAAATTGTTATTCTGACACTGTCTGCTCTTATTATATCTTAATTAGTATAGTGCTGTGTACTTACATTGATTGTTTAATAGAACTCAGGCCAGTCGCACTCTTTAGTAATTAGTAATCATATTACTAGAAATCAGATCAGTCTTGCACTTAAATAGATTTACACTTTTAACAATATATTGCTAAAAGTTAGACCAGCCTCACTTGTTAGCAGATTATCACTTTTTAAAAACATTATAATGTAATAATAAAACACAATGGCAGTGGCTGTGTTTTGAGTATTGTTTTGTTTTATTTTAGATATTGTAGTGGACAACTGTGCTATCTGTAGGAACCACATAATGGACCTCTGTAAGTCATTCTTATCAGTAGACATGTATTGACGAGTTTATCGTTATTAAAGCTATTCAGATTTTAGAAGTTTATCTAAGTGGTTCACTATTTATGTAATGTTTCAGTTTTAGGAACTTATCCAAAATTAATTTATTAATTGTTTGTATTCTGTAAAGTCATTAGTTAGGTGAACTCTGGTGATTTTAGTACATTTTGAAACATGAAAAATTAGTTTTTTTAAAGTGGTATTATTCAGTTTTACTTTCACTTGTGTGTAAAACCACATCTTTCATTGTCAGCTGAAGCAATTCCAATAATGTTACGCTTAACTTTTGGGATGGTGTTATGGTTACTAGAAGTATGAGATGATTGAAGTAGAAATGTTGTCAGCTGAAGCAATTCCAATAATGTTAAGCTTAACTTTTGGGATGGTGTTATGGTTACTAGAAGTATGAGATGATTGAAGTAGAAATGTTGTCAGCTGAAGCAATTCCAATAATGTTAAGCTTAACTTTTGGGATGGTGTTATGGTTACTAGAAGTATGAGATGATTGAAGTAGAAATGTTGTCAGCTGAAGCAATTCCAATAATGTTAAGCTTAACTTTGGGATGGTGTTATGGTTACTAGAAGTATGAGGTGATTGAAGTAGAAATGTTGTCAGCTGAAGCAATTCCAATAATGTTAAGCTTAACTTTTGGGATGGTGTTATGGTTACTAGAAGTATGAGATGATTGAAGTAGAAATGTTTGTTACATAAGACTTGAAAAATATGAACAGAATATATGTTACTGTTTTATCTTTTTATGTAGGTATAGAATGTCAAGCCAACCAAGCATCAGCAACAAGCGAGGAGTGTACTGTTGCATGGGGAGTGTGTAATGTGAGTATAATATCTTGTTTCACTGACGAGTGTACTGTTGCATGGGGAGTGTGTAATGTGAGTATAATATCTTGTTTCACTGACGAGTGTACTGTTGCATGGGGAGTGTGTAATGTGAGTATAATACCTTGTTCCACTGACGAGTGTACTGTTGCATGGGGAGTGTGTAATGTGAGTATAATACCTTGTTCCATGGGGAGTAACAGTGAGTATTGTAACAGCTGGTTGGGTTGGTAAAATTTAAAAGATAATAAAACAAGTTCCTATTTTTATGTCTGAAGTTTTTTTGTTTTCATTTGATGCAGATTTTTATCTGGTCAGTTAAAATAATCAGTTGAAGTAAGTTATTCACTGAACATATCTTCCAAAATGATATTTATAAACATTGGTGAATAGGAATATTGGCTAAAATTTTGTTTGTAATGACCTTTTTCTTTAGCATGCATTTCATTTCCACTGTATATCACGATGGCTGAAAACTCGTCAAGTGTGTCCCTTGGATAACAGAGAGTGGGAGTTTCAAAAGTAGGTTGACTGTTATTTACATACATGACAGTAGAAACATCTTAAAAGGTTATGAAATTTTATTGGATGTAAACTTGTGCTGTCACAAGAAACCAGCATGTGGTTTGAACCACTGTTTGTTTCTCAACCTGAGATTCAGTAATGTTACTTCACCTTTTAATTTTAAAAAAACTTTGTTGGTGTGGTTATTAGAATAAGTAAATATTTGTTTACAAATTAAAGTATGAAAAAGATGTAGCCTTGCTAATGTCAGTAGAAGTTTTGTATAGTGAATATATCGTGAAACACATCGGTAATCTGTAATACACCTGCTCTAATGTTTCATTTTTCTTAACACTACACATTTACACACAGTTTTTCTCTCCTATTCTTGATGTACAGTTAAACTCATTTCTGTCATGTTTTGGTTGGAGTATAGTGTGTCTACAATTTGTAAGAATGATCTTTTTGTACTTGTTTATATAATTATTTCTTTTCTCTTTTTCAGGTATGGACATTAGCCAAAAACTCCTAAATAGTTTTTCTGTGGATATTGGCAGTAAAACTAGTTTTTAATTTCTGTTGTCACTAACTTGGACTTTCATTTCTGTTTATTGTCATATTTGTTGCAGAAACCAAATAAAATCTACAGTGTATTTTGTAGTCATTTCTTTGTACTTTACAGTGGATTTACCCTATTATTTAACTTGTTACAATTACTTCTTGAACAAATAACACAAGTACTAGTCTACGATGTTACCATCTAATTTTTATTTAGTTGTATTGTAATACAGCATGTGATTAAATGTTAATAACTAATGTTTAGACTTGAAAAGGACAAGTATTTTAATATAAGCTTGTATCTGTCTGTGTAGTAATTCAAATATATTTCAGAAATTTGTGTTATTCAATACCCACTACCAATATTAGTCATGATGCATCAAAAGCTTCAAAAATAATTTTCTCTTATCCAAAATAAACTTGGAGATGAACTACATTTGTAGATAAGTTTGCAATGATCTTCTAGATTTAGAAAGCTGTTATTGAAAGTTTGTTTTTCAAAACCCTTTTATTGGTTGTCTTTTCTTCACAAGTAAAATCAGGAATGACAAATCAAATGTTATGAGTTGTATTAACCGTACGTGAAGCACATCTTTATAGTTGAATATTTGTATCCACATCCAAACCCTAATACTTTAATTACATATTGTCTTGTTACTGGCACAGTTCTGATTAAACTAGTATATCTTCAGTTAAATATCAGTTTTAATGTACTTTGGTACATACACCATAACGGTCTTCCATCTTCAGTCGTTGGTGGTTTAAAATTGAGTAAGTAACCGTATGGTTGTTGTGTATTAATGACATTCCTTAAGTATTTAACATGTGTTGGAAGCATTCTGACATTTTTTAACAATACTGGGAAGGAAATATAAACAGTACTTGTTTCTCTAACCCTGTAACATATAAAGCATAAGTTCAAATGGTGACTTCCACATGTTTTGTTTCCTACACTTTCAGTCCTCACATCATCAATTATCATTGATGATGTGAGGACTGAAATAATCCTGAAATATTTCAGACAATCCTTCAACAAATTGAATATCTGGAATATTTTTCATTAATTCACTACACCATAAAACTACACAATGTTTCAGGAATAAGATAGCATCATAACTGTAATCTATAACTTGCTTTCAAACTGTAATTTACCAATTACTGTTGGACTTGACACTAAACATGTGGATGGTTTTCCACATCCAGTTCAAATGAGAATTGAAATTCAATTCTCTTTATTAAATTTTTTGTATGATCTTTATTTCCACTCATGCCATCTTTTCAATCCATAGGTGCTGCCTAGAACTTAGTTCCATTAGAAGAAAAACTTCAATATCCATTTGTTAAAGTCAGGAAGGGTGTAGTTAAGTGAATGATAAATATTCTTTTCCAGTCATAATCAGTTTGAGGCTAAATTTGTGTTTCCTAAGTTTGTCACCATTATAGGATGCAGAAAAACAATATGCCTGCTGTTTTACTTCTAACTTATTACTGTTGATAAAATTGCAGGTGAACTCTGAGTAAACATAAAAATAACAAAGCAACTCAGAAACGTCCTGGTACTGCTTCCAAAAATAAGTTCAGGAACTCTGTACTAGCATTATAATGTGACAGGCAATCCCACTATTCATTGATAAAAGTATAGCCCAAAAGTTGGTGGCTTGACTAACCATCTTTTCTCTAGTTTACCACTTGTAAATTAGGGATGGCTAGCACAGATAGCCCTTAAGTAACTGTGTGTGAAATATAGCAAAAACAAACTGCTTTTATAGGTGCATAGGGTTCTATTATGAGCTGAGAGATAATGAAATACTGTGTAAATACTAAGCCATAGGGGTTGGTAATACAAGTACCATTTGTTATAAGCCAACTTATTTTTATTGTTTTAAAATAAAAATACTTGCTAAAACTCGTTCAGTTTTCTACAAGGTTTTACTTCACTTGATTACACAGAACTGACAACAGACAAGTTTGACAAACAAACAGTAAAGCACAGAAAAGTCAACGTAAATATGTTTACTAATTTCCTAAGGCCCAATCTGTTATCAGTCTATCATCACAAAAAAAGAAAATATAGTTATGAATGATGTAACAAAGCAAGAGAACAAATGTTGACAATTGTTTGTTCAGATTTTGACTCTAAATACAAGAAAATCAACAACATGCATACCTTATGTTCAGTTGGTATTACACATGCAATTTGTAAGATCTACAGTGGCATCCAAAAGGTGCCTAAAGACAGTGAAATAAAATTGTTAATTTCTTATCAGTTTCAACTCTTTGCATGAGCTGCTGTATTACCTTTGGTTTTATATAACTCTTTCAAAAAACACTTGATTGACAACTGTTTGTTGATGGTCTTATGGCCAAGAGGACGTGAAGACTTAGTTAAAAAAAGTAGATTTGTTAACTAGTGCTAACAAAGTCATCTCTAATGTAGACTTTGATTGTAAACAATCAACTGTACATTTACATCTTTACTTTGATACAACACTTGATTGGTGTGAGTCCAGACAGATGAAAATATTTATCACCATATGTTTTTAAGGAAAACAATTTCACTGAAACAGTTTTCTAATAGGTTAAAATAATGTATTAGGTTGAGGAATAATTCGTGAGCGTTTTTAAATAATTTCATTCAAGCATTACATGTAAGACTATACAATACTTCAATGCATGAACACATTACACCCAAAACATTTATTATGATACTTTATTTCATGTAATACCTAGGTATATAGTATGCATTGTTTTAAACGAAATTGCAAGAAATTAAATGCGAAAAGCAGATGGTGTCGAAAATGCTAGATTTTGTCCACTTGACATTCCATCTAATGAGCTGAAAATGAAAGCAAAATTTAAAGACATATGAAAATCAAACACACCATCTATTAGAGGAAAAAATTATCTACCAAATGACATGAAATATTTTGTGAAAGCGTTTCATTTATGAATATATTTTTTTAACTTGAAAAAATGCTCACGAATTATTCCTCAACCCAATACTTTTTATGGAAGAAAAGTTAAGATTTTAAGCTACAAAAATGCATCATTCAAATATATCCTTCACACTACACACAAGTACGTGGAACCAAGGATTTAGTGAGGCAGGGACAAGTGTATAGAAATATTTCTTCTAGTTTATATACATAAGTAAATATGAACTTACACAATACAGAGATATAATCTGTTGTAATCTAGGAACTTAATGCTTATCCAAAAATTACTTATACTACTAAATATCTGTACAAACTTATCAGATTTTAATCATGGGTTCTGTCACATATTTGTATAAATAACAATGTGGCAAACTATGTAAAGTGGTGACTTCTGTAATAAAGACAAGAAAAACCTTTATACAACCTAGAACAAACTTAACACGCATTAGATTTCTATTTACATTATTAGGTAAAACCCTGTAAAACTAAATAAGATCATTTATTTACATTTAATGTTTAAAAAAAATTGCAATATAAGTGTTATGTGCAGCAATAAACAACAGTTTTTGTAACACAACATATAAATATAACCTTGTCACAGTACAACACACAATGTCCATCTCCTTATTCAACTTGATGTTAAGAGGTGTCCCAAGTTACACAACAAATAACTATTGTTTTAAAACAGTAAGTGTGTAAACATCTCTTCCTGTTCATTTAGAAATATAGTTAACTTTCTCTCATTCTTGTACTTCAACCAAAGAGTGATAGATTTCAGTGTCCCCTCTTTACTAATGTAACACAAAAATGGATGAATTAGTCTGTGCCAGATAAGTAACAATAAGAGACTCGTACAGTATTTCATTCTAAAGCAGAGACACCTGCACATCATTTTAATATAACGTGAAGAGTGAGAGCTGTGTAGTTTCTGTTAGCAAGCGTGTGAAAATATGACCATAGAAGAATTTTAAGGGTTTTGTATATCTTGTGTTTGAGTTATATAATAATTCAGCAGAAAGCAACTGAACTAGTTTTACTTACACTAGCATTGGCACTTTAGAATATTTACAGATTATAATGTATGCAGATGGTATATTTACAACTGCATTAATCATAACCGTGTATTTTAAAATCAGTAATAATGACTTACTCCTGTGGTACTGATGTTTAAAGAAGTCAGTTATTTTCTGACCTTGACTTAGTGACATTTTCTGTTAATAATGTATAGAACAATCAGGTAAATTTTGATATTACAGGGAAGTGGGCTAAGATAAATTAAGAGGTTACTTCACAGCCTCACAATAACAACTAACCTTGACGTTTTATCCCCCAAACATCCTCTTTATTGTTATTGTTTTTACCCACCAGGTGTTGAATGTTATCATCATTTTATAGCTCTTCTTTTAAGTTTAAAAAAGGGACACATGCCACCGGTTAATTTATACTTTTACAGCAGCTTCAATCAAAGTCCAGTTTCATGATTAGGGTAGCTGGGAATCTTTAGTTTCAGGCCCTCTGAATCTGACGTGTCTTCTTGCTGACCATTTTCTTGGTCATCTGGAAAATCGTTGTCGTCATAACAGTCGGGGTCATAATTTGGAAGTGCCAGTGGAACTTGGGAATCGGTATGTTTGGGACTTCTGGTCTCCATGCGGTGTATCTGCAGCTTAGGTCCCCAGTCCTCTGTGGGCTGCAACAGTGTCTTCATTCGCTGTGCAAAACATTGATTTGAGTAACTAATTCTTAAATTATATTTACAAGTGCATTTCAGTTATTAAAGTACACATACTAAGAACCACAAGTTTCTTATTAAGATAGGAATACATAAACTGCACAATTAAGCTATTTATTTATGCATGGTATGAGATGGTCAAAGTGAAGAAACATAAGTTTCACAAAAAGTCTTACTGGCTTTTAGCCTGTTTTATTCACACATAAACACTCCCTTTTACCAGTGTATTAAACTATTTCTGAAAACAAATGGAAAGAATCCAGTAAACCCAACTCAGAATTTTAAGTCATATGAGAAATAACTTTGGCAAATGTACAAACCAGTTTTATTACTAATAAAATTCAAGTTCCTCTTCAAGGAAAATAAGATTCTGGGGTTAGCCATGATTATTTAAACATAACATTTTCATAAGAACTTTATGTTGCACCTGGTGAATAAAATAATAACTATGTTTTGCACTGCCACCTATTGACTGAACACCCTTTTAAACTATTATTTGAAAGATTAACAAACAATACTGCTTAGACATACTTTTTTAATGGGTCCATCAGCTTTGCAGATCTTGATACAAGCTACTAGAGGAATTGCTGACACTGAAAACATAGATAGAGCCCAACCAACACCAGTTGCCCATTCTGGATATACATAGCTACCATACTTGGTTGGGTGAATATCAGCCCACGAAAATATCAGGACAGCCTTCAAAAAATGAAACAGAGAAATTAAACCACATAACATTAGTAAATATGTATATGTTCTAATGCAACATTAAATATTATGCTTTGAAGAAAGTTCATCACATCTCAACCCTTAAACGGCTGCTACCTACAACATTCCTGCTGCACAAGAATTAAGAAACAGTGAAAGAAAATAAATATTAGTTCACTAAATCTTTCAAAACTAGGATATGAATAAAAGAGAAAACATTAAAAATAATACAAATATAAAATTTATAAACATAGATTCATGTCAGGGAATTCAAAATACAGGTAAAAGGTATTAACCATTATAAAAAAATATAACATTAAACACTGATCATTGTAAACTAAGAGAATGTTTGTATAATAAAAGTTATAAATCAGATTTCATAAAATAAAAGTACATATTTACAATACAACAATACTTTGAAAGCTTAAAGTTCATTCAATACACAACAAGAGATGATATTATGCAGTCCGAGATATAACATATTCTACCATTTCCTTCACAAGTGGCTGAGTTATTTAAATCAAACTAAAATACTACCCTTCATTGTGTTGTATCCTGTCAGTCTTATTAAAATGTTAACCTTCATTGTGTTGTATCCTATCAGTCTTACTAAAATATTAATCTTCGTTGTGTTGTATCCTGTCAGTCTTATTAAAATATTAACCTTCATTGTGTTGTATCTTATTAGTTTACTAAAATACTGACCTTCAATGTGTTGTATCCTGTGAGTCTTATTAAAATACTAACCTTCATTGTGTTGTTTCCTGTCAGTTTACTAAAACACTAACCTTCATTGTGTTGTATCCTGTCAGTTTTAGTAAAATATTAACCTTCATTGTGTCATATACCGTGAGTCTTATTAAAATATTAACCTTCACTGTATTGTATCCTGTCAGTCCTGCTAAAATACTAACCTTCATTGTGTTGTATCCTGTCAGTTTACTAAAATATTAACCTTCATTGTGTTGTATCCTGTTAGTCTCATTAAAATATTAACCTATATTGTGTTTTATCTTATTAGTTTCCTAAAATACTGACCTTCATTGTGTTGTATCCTGTCAGTCATACTAAATCACTAAATTTCGTTGTGTTGTATCCCGTGAGTCTTATTAAAATACTAACCTTCAATGTGTTGTATCCTGTCAGTCCTACTAAAATACTAACCTTCACTGTGTTGTATCCTGCCAGTCCTACTAAAATACTAACCTTCACTGTGTTGTATCACGTGAACCTTACTAAAATAAGAATATTAACATTTTGTATGTTGTGAGACTATTTAAAAATACTAACCTCAAGAGCTAACTGTTTGATACTTTTTACATAAGAACTAATTGTTTGATACTTTTTACATGAGAGCTAATTGTTTGATACTTTCTAAGAGCTAATTGTTTGATACTTTCTACATAAGAACTAATTGTTTGATACCTTCTACATAAGAACTAATTGTTTGATACTTTCTACATAAGAACTAATTGTTTGATACTTTCTACATAAGAACTAATTGTTTGATACTTTCTACATAAGAGTTAATTGTTTGATACTTTCTACTAAGAGCTAATTGTTTGATACTTTCTACTAAGAGCTAATTGTTTGATACTTTCTACATAAGAACTAATTGATACTTTCTACATAAGAACTAATTGTTTGATACTTTCTACATAAAAGCTAATGGTTTGATACTTTCTACATAAGAACTAATTGTTTGATACTTTCTACATGAAAGCTAATTGTTTGATACTTTCTACTAAGAACTAATTGTTTGATACTTTCTACATAAGAACTAATTGTTTGATACTTTCTACATAAGAGCTAATTGTTTGATACTTTCTACATAAGAACTAATTGTTTGATACTTTCTACAAAAGAACTAATTGTTTGATACTTTCTACATAAAAGCTAATTGTTTGATACTTTCTACATAAGAACTAATTGTTTGATACTTTCTACATAAAAACTAATTGTTTGATACTTTCTACACAAGAACTAATTGTTTGATACTTTCTACATAAAAGCTAATTGTTTGATACTTTCTACATAAGAACTAATTGTTTGATACTTTCTACATACGAGCTAATTGTTTGATACTTTCTACATAAGAGCTAATTGTTTGATACTTTCTACTAAGAACTAATTGTTTGATACTTTCTACATAAGAACTAATTGTTTGATACTTTCTATATGAAAGCTTATTGTTTGATACTTTCTACATAAGAGCTAACTGTTTGATACTTTCTACATAAGAGCTAATTGTTTGATACTTTCTACATACGAGCTAATTGTTTGATACTTTCTTCTAAGAACTAATTGTTTGATAATTTCTACATAAGAACTAATTGTTTGATACTTTCTACATAAGAACTAATTGTTTGATACTTTCTACATAGGAGCTAATTGTTTGATACTTTCTTCTAAAAACTAATTGTTTGATACTTTCTAGTAAGAACTAATTGTTTGATACCTTCTACATAAGAACTAATTGTTTGATACTTTCTACATAAGAACTAATTGTTTGATACTTTCTACTAAGAGCTAATTGTTTGATACTTTCTACACAAGAACTAATTGTTTGATACTTTCTACATAAGAACTAATTGTTTGATACTTTCTACATAAGAACTAATTGTTTGATACTTTCTATATAAGAACTAACTGTTTGATACTTTCTACTAAGAACTAATTGTTTGATACTTTCTACTAAGAACTAATTGTTTGATACTTTCTACATAAGAGCTAATTGTTTGATTCTTTCTACATAAGAACTAATTGTTTGATACTTTCTAGATATGAGCTAATTGTTTGATACTTTCTACATAAGAGCTAATTGTTTGATACTTTCTACTAAGAACTAATTGTTTGATACTTTCTATATGAAAGCTTATTGTTTGATACTTTCTACATAAGAGCTAACTGTTTGATACTTTCTACATAAGAGCTAATTGTTTAATACTTTCTACATAAGAGCTAATTGTTTGATACTTTCTACATAAGAACTAATTGTTTGATACTTTCTACATAGGAGCTAATTGTTTGATACTTTCTACATAGGAGCTAATTGTTTGATACTTTCTTCTAAGAACTAATTGTTTGATACTTTCTACATAAGAACTAATTGTTTGATACTTTCTACATACGAGCTAATTGTTTGATACTTTCTTCTAAGAACTAATTGTTTGATACTTTCTACACAAGAACTAATTGTTTGATACTTTCTACATAAAAAATAATTGTTTGATACTTTCTATATAAGAACTAACTGTTTGATACTTTCTACTAAGAACTAATTGTTTGATACTTTCTACATAAGAGCTAATTGTTTGATACTTTCTACTAAGAACTATTTGTTTGATAATTTTTGTATAAGAGCTAATTGATACGTTCTTATAAAAACTAATTTTCTGATACTTTGTGTACAAGAGCTAGTTATTTAATACTTTATGGATAAGAGTTAACTGCTTGATACTTCTAAGAAGCTGCTGTGGTTGACTGCAGTGACACAGTTATTCATTTTGAATGTTCTCACACATTTACTGTAATTAATCATTGAACTCCTGTCATACATTGTTCTGTTCTCTACATTAATACTTACAACAATGGATAAAGGTGTGAGGAACTTCCACATAATTCTCCAGTACTGGTAATGGAATGGATACCTGCCAATCATCACCTTCACATCGTCAAGGAAACGTTCGATACCTATTAAAGGAAACTTATAGAATTGATATAAAACTATATTTTATAGACATATCTTTATTACTCCACAAAACTATACTTTGTAGACATGTCTTTTAGGTTCCACAAAACTATACTTTGTAAACATATCTTTTAGGTTCCATAAAACCACACTTTGTAGACATATCTTTTAGGTTCCATAAAACTACACTTTGTAGACATATCTTTTAGGTTCCACAAAACTATACTTTGTAGACATATCTTTATTACTCCACAAAACTATACTTTGTAAACATATCTTTTAAGATCCATAAAATTATACTTTGTAGACATATCTTTATTACTCCATAAAACTATACTTTGTAGACATATCTTTATTACTCCATAAAACTATACTTTGTAGACATATTTTTATTACTCCATAAAACTATACTTTGTAGACATATCTTTATTACTCCATAAAACTATACTTTGTAGACATATCTTTTAGGTTCCATAAAACTATACTTTGTAGACATATCTTTATTACTCCATAAAACTATACTTTGTAGACATATCTTTATTACTCCATAAAACTATACTTTGTAGACAAATTTTTTACTCCATAAAACTATACTTTATAGACATATTTTATTACTCCATAAAACTATACTTTGTAGACAAATTTTTTACTCCATAAAACTATACTTCGTAGACATATTTTTATTACTCCATAAAACTATACTTTGTAGACATATTTTTATTACTCCACAAAACTATACTTTGTAGACATATCTTTATTACTCCACAAAACTATACTCTGTAGACATATCTTTATTACTCCATAAAACTATACTTTGTAGACATATCTTTTAGATTTCATAAAACAGTAATTTTTAAACGTATGTTCACTACTCCATAAAACAATACTTTCCAGACGTATCTTTACATATCAATAAAACAATACTTTCACAATGGTTTGTTTCAAATACACAATAGTTGATGAAACACTAGAACCAAATGGCCTAAAACTGTGGATAAAAATCACACTGACTGTAGTTGTCCCCCATATTCCTCTTTATTTATCTATTGCATATTTGTAATCATAGGAACACACTTTTGGAGTATTACTAAAGTTAAGTAAATCTATCATGTGTGAAAGCTTTAGATTCAACTTTTTAAATTACAATTTACTTTCCAATCTTGTGAATTAAACAAAACTCACTCCAACAGTTACTTAAGTTATAGGAAGAATGTTAATATTTTGTTTAGAAACTGGTTCTCCTACCAACTTCACATAACTACATATCTAACAAAAATAACACCAATATTACAATAATTCTGTCTCTTACTTACCATACAACCATCCTACCACAAGAACTTCAATGACTCCAATGAACAAAGCAGAAAAACTTGCACAATAGTTGTCTAGCAGTTGAAGTACATACATACCACCCTAGTAAAAGTAAACCAGAATTATACAAACCACCCAAGTAAAAGTAAACCAGAATTATACAAACCACCCTAGTAAAAGTAAACCAGAATTATTGCCATTGAATTATAAAATAAAAAGATAATTTAAATATTAGGTTTTTGTCACAGACTTCACAATCATTTAACTTTGGGGTGTGTATGCACAATTATAATTAGTTAAGATATTTATATATATATTTGGTTGAATATTAAAACAATATTACAAACCTCTGTGCAGATCACTAGTCCAAGTAGAAACATGATAATACAACACAGAGCCAGAATGTAATGTTTATTACGTCTTAATCGGTGAGGACAGGTATCCACAATTGTTGTCACAACAGTTTCAATCAAGGTAAACTGCAGACAGAAACAATAGAAACAAACGGTTTTAATATAGATAAACTATGGACAGAAACAATACAGACAAACAATTTTAATATAGATAAACTATGGACAGAAACAATACAGACAAAGAGATTTAATACAGATAAAATTATGGACAAAAACAATACAGACAAAGAGTTTTAATACAGATAAACTATGGACAGAAACAATACAGATAAAGAGTTTTAATATGGATAAACTATGGACAGAAACAATACAGACAAAAAGTTTTAATACAGATAAACTATGGACAGAAACAATACAGATAAAGAGTTTTAATATAGATAAACTATGGACAGAAACAATACAGACAAAGAGTTTTAATATAGATAAACTATGGATAGAAACAACACAGACAAAGAGTTTTAATACAGATAAACTGTGGACAGAAACAATACAGACAAAGACTTTTAATACAGACAAAGAGTTTTAATACAGATAAACTATGGACAGAAACAATACAGACAAAGAGTTTTAATACAGATAAACTATGGACAGAAACAATACAGACAAAGGGTTTTAATACAGATAAACAATGGACAGAAACAATACAGATAAAGAGTTTTAATACAGATAAACTATGGACAGAAACAATACAGACAAAGAGTTTTAATATAGATAAACTGTGGACAGAAACAACACAGACAAAGAGTTTAAAATACAGATAAACTATGGACAAAAACAATACAGACAAAGAGTTTTAATACAGATAAAGACTTTTAATACAGATAAACTGTGGACAGAAACAATACAGACAAAGACTTTTAATACAGACAAAGAGTTTTAATACTGACAAACTATGGACAGAAACAATACATACAAAGAGTTTTAATACAGATAAACTATGGACAGAAACAATACAGACAAAGCGTTTTAATGTAGATAAATTATGGACAGAAACAATACAAACAAAGAGTTCTGATATAGATAAACTATGTACAGAAACAATACAGACAAAGAGTTTTAATACAGATAAACTATGGACAGAAACAATACAGACAAAGAGTTTTAATATAGATAAACTATGGACAGAAACAATACAGACAAAGAGTTTTAATACTGATAAACTATGGACAGAAACAATACAGACAAAGAGTTTTAATACAGACAAACTGTGGACAGAAACAATACAGACAAAGACTTTTAATACAGACAAAGAGTTTTAATACAGATAAACTATGGACAGAAACAATACAGACAAAGAGTTTTAATACAGATAAACTATGGACAGAAACAATACAGACAAAGGGTTTTAATACAGATAAACAATGGACAGAAACAATACAGATAAAGAGTTTTAATACAGATAAACTATGGACAGAAACAATACAGACAAAGAGTTTTAATATAGATAAACTGTGGACAGAAACAACACAGACAAAGAGTTTAAAATACAGATAAACTATGGACAAAAACAATACAGACAAAGAGTTTTAATACAGATAAAGACTTTTAATACAGATAAACTGTGGACAGAAACAATACAGACAAAGACTTTTAATACATACAAAGAGTTTTAATACAGATAAACTATGGACAGAAACAATACAGACAAAGCGTTTTAATGTAGATAAATTATGGACAGAAACAATACAAACAAAGAGTTCTGATATAGATAAACTATGTACAGAAACAATACAGACAAAGAGTTTTAATACAGATAAACTATGGACAGAAACAATACAGACAAAGAGTTTTAATATAGATAAACTATGGACAGAAACAATACAGACAAAGAGTTTTAATATAGATAAACTATGGATAGAAACAACACAGACAAAGAGTTTTAATACAGATAAACTGTGGACAGAAACAATACAGACAAAGACTTTTAATACAGACAAAGAGTTTTAATACAGATAAACTATGGACAGAAACAATACAGACAAAGAGTTTTAATACAGATAAACTATGGACAGAAACAATACAGACAAAGGGTTTTAATACAGATAAACAATGGACAGAAACAATACAGATAAAGAGTTTTAATACAGATAAACTATGGACAGAAACAATACAGACAAAGAGTTTTAATATAGATAAACTGTGGACAGAAACAACACAGACAAAGAGTTTAAAATACAGATAAACTATGGACAAAAACAATACAGACAAAGAGTTTTAATACAGATAAAGACTTTTAATACAGATAAACTGTGGACAGAAACAATACAGACAAAGACTTTTAATACAGACAAAGAGTTTTAATACTGACAAACTATGGACAGAAACAATACATACAAAGAGTTTTAATACAGATAAACTATGGACAGAAACAATACAGACAAAGCGTTTTAATGTAGATAAATTATGGACAGAAACAATACAAACAAAGAGTTCTGATATAGATAAACTATGTACAGAAACAATACAGACAAAGAGTTTTAATACAGATAAACTATGGACAGAAACAATACAGACAAAGAGTTTTAATATAGATAAACTATGGACAGAAACAATACAGACAAAGAGTTTTAATACTGATAAACTATGGACAGAAACAATACAGACAAAGAGTTTTAATACAGACAAAGTGTTTTAATACTGATAAACTATGGACAGAAACAATACAGACAAAGAGTTTTAATACAGATAGACTATGGACAGAAACAATACAGACAAAGAGTTTTAATACAGATAAAATTATGGACAGAAACAATACAGACAAAGAGTTTTAATACTGATAAACTATGGACAGAAACAATACAGACAAAGAGTTTTAATACAGATAAACTGTGGACAGAAACAATACAGACAAAGAGTTTTAATACTGATAAACTATGGACAGAAACAATACAGACAAAGAGTTTTAATACAGATAGACTATGGACAGAAACAATACAGACAAAGAGTTTTAATACAGATAAAATTATGGACAAAAACAATACAGACAAAGAGTTTTAATATAGATAAACTATGGACAGAAACAATACAGACAAAGAGTTTTAATATAGATAAACTATGGATAGAAACAACACAGACAAAGAGTTTTAATACAGATAAACTGTGGACAGAAACAATACAGACAAAGACTTTTAATACAGACAAAGAGTTTTAATACAAATAAACTATGGACAGAAACAATACAGACAAAGAGTTTTAATACAGATAAACTATGGACAGAAACAATACAGACAAAGAGTTTTAATACAGACAAACTATGGACAGAAACAATACATACAAAGAGTTTTAATACAGATAAACTATGGGCAGAAACAATACAGATAAAGAGTTTTAATATAGATAAACTATGGACAGAAACAATACAGGCAAAGAGTTTTAATACAGATAAACTATGGACAGAAACAATACAGACAAAAAGTTTTAATACAGATAAACTATGGACAGAAACAATACAGATAAAGAGTTTTAATATAGATAAACTATGGACAGAAACAATACAGACAAAGGGTTTTAACATAGATAAACTATGGATAGAAACAACACAGACAAAGAGTTTTAATACAGATAAACTGTGGACAGAAACAATACAGACAAAGACTTTTAATACAGACAAAGAGTTTTAATACAGATAAACTATGGACAGAAACAATACAGACAAAGAGTTTTAATACAGACAAAGAGTTTTAATACTGATAAACTATGGACAGAAACAATACAGACAAAGAGTTTTAATACAGATAGACTATGGACAGAAACAATACAGACAAAGAGTTTTAATACTGATAAACTATGGACAGAAACAATACAGACAAAGAGTTTTAATACAGATAAACTGTGGACAGAAACAATACAGACAAAGAGTTTTAATACAGACAAAGAGTTTTAATACTGATAAACTATGGACAGAAACAATACAGACAAAGAGTTTTAATACAGATAGACTATGGACAGAAACAATACAGACAAAGAGTTTTAATACAGATAAAATTATGGACAAAAACAATACAGACAAAGAGTTTTAATATAGATAAACTATGGACAGAAACAATACAGACAAAGAGTTTTAATATAGATAAACTATAGATAGAAACAACACAGACAAAGAGTTTTAATACAGATAAACTGTGGACAGAAACAATACAGACAAAGAGTTTTAATACAAATAAACTATGGACAGAAACAATACAGACAAAGAGTTTTAATACAGATAAACTATGGACAGAAACAATACAGACGAAGAGTTTTAATACAGATAAACTATGGCCAGAAACAATACAGACAAAGAGTTTTAATACAGATAAACAATGGACAGAAACAATACAGATAAAGAGTTTTAATAGAGATAAACTATGGACAGAAACAATACAGATAAAGAGTTTTAATAGAGATAAACTATGGACAGAAACAACACAGACAAAGAGTTTAAAATACAGATAAACTATGGACAAAAACAATACAGACAAAGAGTTTTAATACAGATAAAGACTTTTAATACAGATAAACTGTGGACAGAAACAATACAGACAAAGGCTTTTAATACAGACAAAGAGTTTTAATACTGATAAACTATGGACAGAAACAATACATACAAAGAGTTTTAATACAGATAAACTATGGACAGAAACAATACAGACAAAGCATTTTAATATAGATAAATTATGGACAGAAACAATACAAACAAAGAGTTCTGATATAGATAAACTATGGACAGAAACAATACAGACAAAGAGTTTTAATATAGATAAACTATGGACAGAAACAATACAGACAAAGAGTTTTAATACAGATAAACTATGGACAGAAACAATACAGACAAAGAGTTTTAATACAGATAAACTGTGGACAGAAACAATACAGACAAAGAGTTTTAATACAGACAAAGAGTTTTAATACTGATAAACTATGGACAGAAACAATACAGACAAAGAGTTTTAATACAGATAGACTATGGACAGAAACAATACAGACAAAGAGTTTTAATACAGATAAAATTATGGACAAAAACGATACAGACAAAGAGTTTTAATATAGATAAACTATGGACAGAAACAATACAGACAAAGAGTTTTAATATAGATAAACTATGGATAGAAACAACACAGACAAAGAGTTTTAATACAGATAAACTGTGGACAGAAACAATACAGACAAAGACTTTTAATACAGACAAAGAGTTTTAATACAAATAAACTATGGACAGAAACAATACAGAGAAAGAGTTTTAATACAGACAAACTATGGACAGAAACAATACATACAAAGAGTTTTAATACAGATAAACTATGGACAGAAACAATACAGATAAAGAGTTTTAATATAGATAAACTATGGACAGAAACAATACAGGCAAAGAGTTTTAATACAGATAAACTATGGACAGAAACAATACAGACAAAAAGTTTTAATACAGATAAACTATGGACAGAAACAATACAGATAAAGAGTTTTAATATAGATAAACTATGGACAGAAACAATACAGACAAAGGGTTTTAACATAGATAAACTATGGATAGAAACAACACAGACAAAGAGTTTTAATACAGATAAACTGTGGACAGAAACAATACAGACAAAGACTTTTAATACAGACAAAGAGTTTTAATACAGATAAACTATGGACAGAAACAATACAGACAAAGAGTTTTAATACTGATAAACTATGGACAGAAACAATACAGACAAAGAGTTTTAATACAGATAGACTATGGACAGAAACAATACAGACAAAGAGTTTTAATACAGATAAAATTATGGACAGAAACAATACAGACAAAGAGTTTTAATACTGATAAACTATGGACAGAAACAATACAGACAAAGAGTTTTAATACAGATAAACTGTGGACAGAAACAATACAGACAAAGAGTTTTAATACAGATAAACTGTGGACAGAAACAATACAGACAAAGAGTTTTAATACAGACAAAGAGTTTTAATACTGATAAACTATGGACAGAAACAATACAGACAAAGAGTTTTAATACAGATAGACTATGGACAGAAACAATACAGACAAAGAGTTTTAATACAGATAAAATTATGGACAAAAACAATACAGACAAAGAGTTTTAATATAGATAAACTATGGACAGAAACAATACAGACAAAGAGTTTTAATATAGATAAACTATGGATAGAAACAACACAGACAAAGAGTTTTAATACAGATAAACTGTGGACAGAAACAATACAGACAAAGACTTTTAATACAGACAAAGAGTTTTAATACAAATAAACTATGGACAGAAACAATACAGACAAAGAGTTTTAATACAGATAAACTATGGACAGAAACAATACAGACAAAGAGTTTTAATACAGATAAACTATGGCCAGAAACAATACAGACAAAGAGTTTTAATACAGATAAACAATGGACAGAAACAATACAGATAAAGAGTTTTAATAGAGATAAACTATGGACAGAAACAATACAGATAAAGAGTTTTAATAGAGATAAACTATGGACAGAAACAACACAGACAAAGAGTTTAAAATACAGATAAACTATGGACAAAAACAATACAGACAAAGAGTTTTAATACAGATAAAGACTTTTAATACAGATAAACTGTGGACAGAAACAATACAGACAAAGGCTTTTAATACAGACAAAGAGTTTTAATACTGATAAACTATGGACAGAAACAATACATACAAAGAGTTTTAATACAGATAAACTATGGACAGAAACAATACAGACAAAGCATTTTAATATAGATAAATTATGGACAGAAACAATACAAACAAAGAGTTCTGATATAGATAAACTATGGACAGAAACAATACAGACAAAGAGTTTTAATATAGATAAACTATGGACAGAAACAATACAGACAAAGAGTTTTAATACAGATAAAGACTTTTAATAGAGATAAACTGTGGACAGAAACAATACAGACAAAGGCTTTTAATACAGACAAAGAGTTTTAATACTGATAAACTATGGACAGAAACAATACGTACAAAGAGTTTTAATACAGATAAACTATGGACAGAAACAATACAGACAAAGAGTTTTAATATAGATAAACTATGGACAGAAACAATACAGATAAAGAGTTTTAATATAGATAAACTATGGACAGAAACAATACAGACAAAGAGTTTTAATACAGATAAAACTATGGACAAAAACAATACAGACAAAGAGTTTTAATACAGATAAACTATGGACAGAAACAATACAAAGAGTTTTAATACAGATAAACTATGGACAGAAACAATACAGACAAAGAGTTTTAATACAGATAAAATTATGGACAAAAACAATACAGACAAAGAGTTTTAATACAGATAAACTATGGACAGAAACAATACAGACAAAGAGTTTTAATACAGATAAACTATGGACAGAAACAATACAGACAAAGAGTTTTAATATAGATAAACTATGGACAGAAACAACACAGACAAAGAGTTTAAAATACAGATTAACTATGGACAAAAACAATACAGACAAAGAGTTTTAATACAGATAAAGACTTTTAATACAGATAAACTGTGGACAGAAACAATACAGACAAAGGCTTTTAATACAGACAAAGAGTTTTAATACTGATAAACTATGGACAGAAACAATACATACAAAGAGTTTTAATACAGATAAACTATGGACAGAAACAATACAGACAAAGCGTTTTAATATAGATAAATTATGGACAGAAACAATACAAACAAAGAGTTCTGATATAGATAAACTATGGACAGAAACAATACAGACAAAGAGTTTTAATATAGATAAACTATGGACAGAAACAATACAGACAAAGAGTTTTAATACAGATAGACTATGGACAGAAACAATACAGACAAAGAGTTTTAATACAGATAAAATTATGGACAAAAACAATACAGACAAAGAGTTTTAATATAGATAAACTATGGACAGAAACAATACAAAGAGTTTTAATACAGATAAACTATGGACAGAAACAATACAAAGAGTTTTAATACAGATAAACTATGGACAGAAACAATACAAAGAGTTTTAATACAGATAAACTATGGACAGAAACAATACAGACAAAGAGTTTTAAATCATTAACTTAATATATTAACTTTATGTTCAGTATGTTTAATTCTTTAAGTTTACTGTAGTTTAATTTGATGTAGTTGTGGTATATTAACTTTATGTTCAGTATGTTTAATTCTTTAAGTTTACTGTAGTTTAATTTGATGTAGTTGTCGTATATTAACTTTATGTTCAGTACGTGTATCTTTTATAGTTTTATATAATGCTGCTGTTGTGTTTCAGTTTCAATTAGATATATACTTGTAGGTAACAAATACAGAAGTATATAAATTACAAATATCTTCAGTTGCTTGTCAAACTGATCAGAACATACCTGTGTTCCCATCCCCAGAGTCATGAGCATAAAGAAAAACAAAAAGGACCACAAGGGTGAGACAGGAAGTCTGGCTACTGCTTCAGGGTAAGCAATAAATGCCAAACCAGCACCTGAAACAGAAGTTGCCCTTAATGAACGGTTAAGAGAGAAAGATAAACAATAGCCATCACTTAATTATTGTGTGTTGAAAGCAGAGACAGTGAAAGTTCAGCAAAATAGGCTTAGTTCCACACATTGCTGTGTGTGTAACTGGAGTAATGTTAAGATTAGTTATAGTTATATTTAAGGAAAACATAAACTAATTTTAATAACCTTAACAATCTATATAATTGACATTAATGGCACTTAGTGATGATTTGATAAACATGTCTATAGGAACTGTATTAATTTTCATTTCATAAACATATCGTTTATTAAATGTACTCCCTTATATTTCATTAACCTGTCTTGCCTAGTCTAAAAGACACTATTATTGTAATTTTGAATTAATTATTAAACAGTTTCTCTTCTGATAAACATTATAAGATGAACAACTACACAACTATCAGTTTCTCTTCTGATAAACATTACAAGATAAACAACTACACAACTATCAGTTTCTCTTCAGATAAACATTACAAGATGAACAACTACACAACTATCAGTTTCTCTTCTGATAAACATCACAAGATAAACAACTACACAACTATCAGTTTCTCTTCTGATAAACATTACAAGATAAACAACTACACAACTATCAGTTTCTCTTCTGATAAACATTACAAGTAAGCAACCACACAACTAACAGTTTCTCTTCTGATAAACATTACAAGTAAACAACTACACAACTAACAGTTTCTCTTCTGATAAACATTACAAGTAAACAACTACACAACTATCAGTTTCTCTTCTGATAAACATTACAAGATGAACAACTACAAAACTACCAAACAGTTTTTAATTAAAACAAACATAATTCACCTTGAGCAGCAACCTCAGACACAGGAACCCCTAGCTCGTGAGCCATGAATCCCACAATACTAAATATAACAAATCCTGCAAAGACACTGGTGCCACAGTTACCAAAGGTGATGACCAGAGAATCCCTGAAATAATTAAAAGAGTATAAATCTTAAAAGGTACATAAATTACTGATAAAGTTCTATACAGACATTACTATGATTAAAATTAATGGAACAAAATAAAGTTACCATACAACCATGCAACATACCTAAAACAGTTGTTATGGAAACGGTTATAACTTGCCAAGGTGATCAGTCCTCCCCAACATGGAGACAAGGAAAAGAATATTTGCATTGCCGCATCAGCCCAAACCTAAATATAAAATTAAATAATAATGCTCGATAGTTCAATATATTGAAATATTGTAAAGTTTACAGAATTTAAATATAATGATTCAAAAGACTTTCAGAAGATAACAATGAACAGTACTGATCAAGCAACCAGATTTAATAATTATATGGTTCAACCAGTACTGACTCAAGTGAAAACACTGTTATATTAACTACCAAAATACAAACATTAACATAATAATCAAATAACAATACTGACACGTTCACTTTCAAAACACAAACATTAACATAATAATTAAATCAAAATAATGAAATATTCACACTATCTCACCATATTAAACAGTAACATGTCAGTACAATAACTCACATTCTTCACCATATTAAACAGTAACATGTTAGTACAATAACTCACATTCTTCACCATATTAAACAGTAACATGTTAGTACAATAACTCACATTCTTAACCATATTAAACAGCAACATATTAGTACAATAACTCACATTCTTCATCATATTAAACAGTAACGTGTTAGTACAATAACTCACATTCTTCATCATATTAAACAGTAATATGTTAGTACAATAACTCACCTTCTTCACCATATTAAACAGTAACGTGTTAGTACAATAACTCACATTCTTCATCATATTAAACAGTAACGTGTTAGTACAATAACTCACATTCTTCACCATATTAAACAGTAACATGTTAGTACAATAACTCACATTCTTCATCATATTAAACAGTAACATGTTAGTACAATAACTCACCTTCTTCACCATATTAAACAGCAACATATTAGTACGATAACTCACATTCTTCACCATATTAAACAGTAACATGTTAGTACAATAACTCACATTCTTCACCATATTAAACAGCAACATGTTAGTACAATAACTCACATTCTTCACCATATTAAACAGCAACATATTAGTACAATAACTCACATTCTTCACCATATTAAACAGTAACATGTTAGTACAATAACTCACATTCTTCACCATATTAAACAGCAACATATTAGTACAATAACTCACATTCTTCACCATATTAAACAGCAACATATTAGTACAATAACTCACATTCTTCAACATATTAAACAGTAACATGTTAGTACAATAACTCACATTCTTCACCATATTAAACAGCAACATGTTAGTACAATAACTCACATTCTTCACCATATTAAACAGCAACATATTAGTACAATAACTCACATTCTTCACCATATTAAACAGTAACATGTTAGTACAATAACTCACATTCTTCACCATATTAAACAGTAACATGTTAGTACAATAACTCACATTCTTCACCATATTAAACAGCAACATATTAGTACAATAACTCACATTCTTCATCATATTAAACAGCAACATGTTAGTACAATAACTCACATTCTTCACCATATTAAACAGCAACATATTAGTACAATAACTCACATTCTTCACCATATTAAACAGTAACATGTTAGTGCAATAACTCACATTCTTCACCATATGAAACAGTAACATGTTAGTACAATAAATCACATTCTTCATCATATTAAACAGCAACATGTTAGTACAATAAATCACATTCTTCAACATATTAAACAGCAACATATTAGTACAATAACTCACATTCTTCATCATATTAAACAGTAACATATTAGTACAATAACTCACATTCTTCACCATATGAAACAGCAACATACTAGTACAGTAACTAACACTTACTTCACCATATTAAACAGTAACATACTAGTACAGTAACTAACACTGATTTCACCATATTAAACAGTAACATACTAGTACAGTAACTAACACTGATTTCACCATATTAAACAGCAACATACTAGTACAGTAACTAACACTGATTTCACCATATTAAACAGTAACATACTAGTACAATAACTAACACTTACTTCACCATATTAAACAGTAACATACTAGTACAGTAACTAACACTGATTTCACCATATTAAACAGTAACATACTAGTACAGTAACTAACACTTATTTCACCATATTAAACAGTAACATACTAGTACAAGAACTCACTTTTACTTCCCCTGTACTCACCTTTGCTTCTTTTAGTCGATGCCACTCAGGGGTGAGATAAAATAATACTCCATCATATGCTCCATTCAGCGTAGCTCCACGAATCAAAAGAATAACCAACACTATGTAAGGAAATACGGCTGTGAAGTAAACAACCTATAAATAAAATAACAATGAGAAACAATGAGATAACAAATAATAACATTGTTAGATGAGATAGAAGTAAATCAGTCAACAAAACAATAACACTGCCATATGAGTTAGAAGACAAACTGGCAACAAAACAGTAACATTGTTAGATGAGTCAGAAGACAACCTGGCAATGAAACAGTAACACTGTTAGATGAGTTAGAAGACAACCTGGCAAGAAAACAGTAATATTGTTAGATGAGTTAGAAGACAGCCTGGCAACAAAACAGTAACATTGTTAGATGAGTCAGAAGACAACCTGGCAACAAAACAGTAACATTGTTAGATGAGTTAGAAGACAACCTGGCAAGAAAACAGTAACATTGTTAGATGAGTTATAAGACAGCCTGGCAACAAAACAGTAACATTGTTAGATGAGTTAGAAGACAACCTGGCAAGAAAACAGTAACATTGTTAGATGAGTTAGAAGACAACCTGGCAACAAAGTAACATTGTTAGATGAGTTAGAAGACAACCTGGCAACAAAACAGTGACATTGTTAGATGAGTTAGAAGACAACCTGGGAACAAAACAGAAACATTGTTAGATGAGTTAGAAGACAACCTGGCAACAAAACAGTAACATTGTTAGATGAGTTAGAAGACAGCCTGGCAACAAAACAGTGACATTGTTAGATGAGTTAGAAGACAACCTGGCAACAAAACAGTGACATTGTTAGATGAGTTAGAAGACAACCTGGCAACAAAACAGTGACATTGTTAGATGAGTTAGAAGACAACCTGGCAACAAAACAGTAACATTGTTAGATGAGTTAGAAGACAACCTGGCAACAAAACAGTGACATTGTTAGATGAGTTAGAAGACAGCCTGGCAACAAAACAGTGACATTGTTAGATGAGTTAGAAGACAACCTGACAACAAAACAGTAACATTGTTAGATGAGTTAGAAGACAGCCTGGCAACAAAACAGTGACATTGTTAGATGAGTTAGAAGACAACCTGGCAACAAAACAGTAACATTGTTAGATGAGTTAGAAGACAGCCTGGCAACAAAACAGTGACATTGTTAGATGAGTTAGAAGACAACCTGGCAACAAAACAGTAACATTGTTAGATGAGTTAGAAGACAACCTGACAACAAAACAGTAACATTGTTAGATGAGTTAGAAGACAGCCTGGCAACAAAACAGTGACATTGTTAGATGAGTTAGAAGACAACCTGGCAACAAAACAGTGACATTGTTAGATGAGTTAGAAGACAGCCTGGCAACAAAACAGTGACATTGTTAGATGAGTTAGAAGACAACCTGACAACAAAACAGTAACATTGTTAGATGAGTTAGAAGACAGCCTGGCAACAAAACAGTGACATTGTTAGATGAGTTAGAAGACAACCTGGCAACAAAACAGTAACATTGTTAGATGAGTTAGAAGACAGCCTGGCAACAAAACAGTGACATTGTTAGATGAGTTAGAAGACAACCTGGCAACAAAACAGTGACATTGTTAGATGAGTTAGAAGACAACCTGGCAACAAAACAGTAACATTGTTAGATGAGTTAGAAGACAGCCTGGCAACAAAACAGTGACATTGTTAGATGAGTTAGAAGACAACCTGGCAACAAAACAGTGACATTGTTAGATGAGTTAGAAGACAACCTGGCAACAAAACAGTAACATTGTTAGATGAGTTAGAAGACAACCTGACAACAAAACAGTAACATTGTTAGATGAGTTAGAAGACAGCCTGGCAACAAAACAGTGACATTGTTAGATGAGTTAGAAGACAACCTGGCAACAAAACAGTAACATTGTTAGATGAGTTAGAAGACAGCCTGGCAACAAAACAGTGACATTGTTAGATGAGTTAGAAGACAACCTGGCAACAAAACAGTGACATTGTTAGATGAGTTAGAAGACAACCTGGCAACAAAACAGTAACATTGTTAGATGAGTTAGAAGACAACCTGGCAACAAAACAGTAACATTGTCAGATGAGTTAGAAGACAACCTGGCAACAAAACAGTGACATTGTTAGATGAGTTAGAAGACAACCTGGCAACAAAACAGTGACATTGTTAGATGAGTTAGAAGACAACCTGGCAACAAAACAGTAACATTGTTAGATGAGTTAGAAGACAACCTGGCAACAAAACAGTGACATTGTTAGATGAGTTAGAAGACAACCTGGCAACAAAACAGTAACATTGTTAGATGAGTTAGAAGACAACCTGGCAACAAAACAGTAACATTGTTAGATGAGTTAGAAGACAACCTGGGAACAAAACAGTAACATTGTTAGATGAGTTAAAAGACAATCTAGTAACTAAATAATAATATTACAAATTATTATTTGAGGAAGTAAAACTATTATTATTAAATAGAATCCAATTTGTTGACAATCAACCCAGTCTCATCATCCACTTTCTCATAACAAAATGTTTATTATGTAAATGAAATTATTCAAGTTATGTTTCAAAGATTAAAGAACTGTTTCAATGATCGGCTCCATATCTCTGATAATCACCTTGGCTAATGTTCTCTCCTCATGAGAAAGTAAACTATTTTTAAATAAATCCACTGTTTAAATCTAAAATATGTAGTGAAGGATACCTTTCCTATGCTCTTAATGCCTCGCACCAAACAGAAAAAGATGACAATCCAGCATGCCAAGAGACACAAGGCCAATTGCCACTTAACAGCACCAAGGTTGTGGAGGCCATCCGTCAAGTCCAGCACAAAGTTACTGAAATGTATTTAATACAAATCATCTGGGGGGGCCATTTAATTTAGGTATATCAAGAGACTTGTAATAGTTTACCATCTAATATTAAAACTCTGAATGTGAAACTATCTTGCTTTAAGCATGTTAAAACAGATAAAAATATGTAAAAATAAATATGACAATTTGAAGTTAACATTTTCATATAAATTAAATCCCTGATTACTTTGTATCAAGTGCTTACAGATCTGATATAGGAAATCATACATTATATACAGTTTCTTCACTTTTATGTGTCACAGATGAGTTATAAACAGATACAGAGCTACTTTACCTTTTGTGTCACAAGTGAGTTATGAAACAGATACTTTGTGTTTGTTACAACATTATCTGAATTACATGAAGACAACTCTTTCTGCACTGGTGATATCCACATTAAATGGTATTAAGATATGCTGTTATACAGCTTCTATATATCTTTGTGAATAGAAACTGAAAGTCCTTTTTATTATTTCTGTGGAATGAATAATTTATTAAAATTTCTTGTTGGAAAAACTTACTGGAAGTACTCATCACTGGCCATTTTGGTGTTGTCTGTTGAGTTGGACAACACTGACCATTCTTCAGAACTGACCATTTCCTTCAGAATGCATGTACCATTAGCTAAAACTGTACCATTATTAGCAGTACAGTTTTTGGTATCAAATTTCCGGCAAGCTGTGGAGAAAATAACATTAATAACCATAAAGTCTTCTTGATTATGTAGTTGTGGGCAAACATTGAATAACTTACAACCAATATCTCTAAAGAATATCTACATGTAACAAGTGCTACATCCATAAATATCTACATATAACAATAAATACACTCATAAATATCTACATGTAAGAACTAATATATTCTTAAATATCATAATGTAACAACTGCTACATTCTTAAATATCTACATGTAACAACTGCTACATCCATAAATATTTACATGTAAGAACTGCTATATTCATAAATATCTACATGTAACAACTGCTACATTCATAAGTATCTACATGTAAAAACTGTAACATTCATAAGTATCTACATGTAACAACTGCAACATCCATAAATATTTACATGTAAGAACTGCTATATTCATAAATATCTACATGTAACAACTGCTACATTCATAAGTATCTACATGTAAAAACTGTAACATTCATAATTATCTACATGTAACAACTGCAACATCCATAAATATCATAATGTAAGAAGCACAACATCGATAAACATTCCACAATTATTACAATTAGTTAAGAAACAGTATTTATAGAAATATTCAAAAACTGGCATAAAGAATTAGCTAAATGTAAGCTTGTAATAAAAATCATACACAAAATGAAACTTTATTAACACTAACATTAATGTGTTAAACACACCATGTAACATTTAATATTAGCTTGTCTTACATACCATATGGTATTGTAATGAGTTACAAGTTGTTAAGGTGTCTATATCTTGCAGATAGTGTTCACCAGTTACTACTCAGTACACACATCAGTTATTAAGGTGTACATATCATACTGTCATGTTCACTAGTTATCAAGGTGTGAACATCTTACCATTGGTGTTCCACCAATTATCACATGAGCTCCAAGGAAGCTGGCTGGTAAAAGATGAGAAAAGGTAAAATAATGACCATGCCAGAATCATGTTGTAGTAGATCCCAACAAGAAAAGACATTGTCACCATGGCATATCCGAGACCTAGAGAGAAGATACACATTAATATAGATGTTTTAGTACTAATACATGTATGGTAAAAGTTGGAAGAGACCAGAGACGTCACTAGGTATATAAGAGATTCTGGCCCATAAGGATGAGAATCTCTGATGTTTCAGTATGACATCCATTACGGTTTTCTACTTTGATTTTTCATGTCACCAACTGTATATATTCGAAGCTCTGTCAGCTAGAAATGTCGCATGAACTCCATGTGCTAGTACTTAGGGATGCCTCTGGAAAAGATATGTTTAGCAAGGCATATCCCAGGCTTGTAGATACAACAAAGATGTGTTTCATTACACAAATATCTTGCATAACTAAACATATCCTCAAGACACTAAATACAAATGGCAATCATTTTTATAGTTATGAATCCTCAATTATCCTCATGCTGGCAATACAATACAATATGATTTGAAAATGGAGAACAGTAAAACTATTTTAAAGAGTAAGATTCTAAATTCCCACCTTAGAAGTAAAACAAAATTTTCCTTGAGACTGGATTTGAAAATCTGAAAGGAAAAAAAGTTTAATACTTAAAGTGAAATGTATATCCAAGAGATACTTACCCCCTCTCACTAAATACCTTTTCTCATTATGTATATCCAACAGATACTTACCCCCTCTCACTAAATAACTTTTCTCATTATGTATATCCAACAGATACTTACCCCCTCTCAATAAATACCTTTTCTCATTATGTATATCCAACAGATACTTAACCCCTCTCACTAAATACCTTTTCTCATTACGTATTTCCAACAGATACTTACCCCTTCTTACTAAATACCTTTTGTCATTATGTATATCCAACAGATACTTACCCCTCTCACTAAATACCTTTTCTCATTATGTATTTCCAACAGATACTACTTACCCCCTCTCACTAAATACCTTTTCTCATTGTAAATTCTGAATGCTTGCCTTTAGCTCTCTGTCTCCTGCTCCTGCACATCTACATGTAAATAGTTATGCAGCAGTTCTCCATCAATAGGAGTGCGACACAATCCCTATTGTAACTAGTGCCCTCTCCACACTTCTACTTGTTCATCACTTCCAGATTGGTCAAAAGACCTTCATCACATATCACTGGAAGTGGGAAATGTGAAAAGAGGTAGGTATCTATTGGCAATACATTTTTAATGTAGGAACATGTTAACTTCCAGTACAATAGGTGCAGGTAGCCAGGTTGCTTTGCAACATAAAACACCAACCAACCAATAAGATATCTTACCTCCTTTCATAAAATACTCAAAATTCAACACTGAACTGGTGGAGAGAAAAATATTACATTTCAGCTGAGGACCAAACCAAATTCAATCCAGATACATTCTTCTTTCTTTTATGACTGTATTACCAACTAATGGGACCCACGGGTATTGAGTGGCTAGAGTGTGACAAACTATAGTGTTAGTTTGATGTCATAGTAGTTCATTGGTAGAAAAAGAATCACCTACCTCTTCACCTTGAAACGACCTTCTGTATCAAAAATTGACTTCTCTTATGCAAATATCCAACCTAACCAACACCTGGTCCAACATGAACTGACACCCACAGATGGACTACATCTCTAGTACAAAACCTGGTGGCATTTTGTATGGTTCTTTCAAGCCACGGTAATACACAGGTGGGAATACATGTGCTTCATCCAGCTAAAACCAGTATCAGATTTGTTGGGAATCAACAGAGAGCAAACGGTATGAAGGACTGCAAATTTGAAGTGCATCCATGATACAATTCAAAACATGGTGGCATTGGACATTTCTCATCCAGTCCATGGTTGGAGGAGGACTACTGGTCAGAATACATGTGAGGACTGGATCATCCCCAACCAATACCTGGCCTTCCAGGAAATACTTCAAGATAATAGTATACAGGAGGAACGTTTTAGCCTGAGAGGCAAACTGCAACATACAGTCATGACATAGTGAAATACTTCAATCACAACCTGGCTCTATCTAAAATTGTATGTCAGATCTGCAGTAAGAAAAGAATCTCATTACAGACACAATTTTAATTATGATCGGATGATCTCCAGCCAACACCAGACACACTGGGAATGTACATCCAGAGGATAGTAGGAATGAAGAATACCACACTGATGAAATGCAATCTCTCAGATATATAAATATACATTAATATGGCATAGTGTTACAACCAAAACCAGCAGTATCTATAACTGCACACTAGTTCAACAGGCTCAAAAACACAGAGCACCAGAGAGGTGCAGCAATTCCTGTCTGCTTTACCCACTTATGTTCATAAGTGAATGGTTTGTGATGAACATATTCATGAAGAAGACCACTAGAGAGAAATAGAGGTGGTCTCCTAGGGAAAACCCCATCTCTACATTGTAGGTACTCTAATCCTGTGACATACTGTTTCAGCATAGATATCAGTTGAACAGAAACACACAACCAACACTTGACAGCGACTGGAATTGTAACTTAGGTGTGCTGTAGTAAGAGCTACAACATAATAAACATTGAGCATGGTTGCAGAATAAACAGTGCAGATTATGAAAAAAAAAAAAAGTATACCTGGTCAGGCACCTCTTGTTATAGAGTGAAATTCACAACATACTAGAAAAATACTCTTAAAAATAAAGAAACAACAGAAATATAGCACAGAAAAACTAAGTCTGTTATATAAAGGAAACCACTGACAAACGTATAAGTAAAAATAAGCAAATCTGTACAGTACTACTACAGTTGATGCCAAATGTGGAGAAACTGCTAGTTACGATAGTGTTTGTATTTCATTCTAACTGGTGGAGAGCTGCTGCATATTTAATGACATGTGTATATCTAGAAATGGAAGGAGGAAGGAACGTTGAACATTTGTGCCAATAGAGGGCAGTGCCAGTCAAGAAAATCTATTTCTCTAAGGAGGTAAGCTGTATTAAAATTAAAGGGTGTCACCAGTTGATTGTTCCACAGACAAACTGATATAATAGAAATTGGTTATCAGTTCAATTGAACATTCAGAAACCGTATTAACAGTTAATAAACAAAGAGTAACAATTAATATACTTTTAGTTAATTTAATACAACAGCAGTAACACTTGTAGTAAAATCTAATACAGTATCAGTAACATCTAACACATAGATATCTAATACACGTGTAGTAATATCTAATACATGTGTAGTAACATCTAATAGTATTTTAATAATATCTATTATACTGGTAGTAATATGTGAAAGACTTGCAGTAATATATAATATACTGTCAGTAAAAATAACTTCTAGCTTACAAAACATTCACTGAAACATTTTAATACCTTGAAAGATAGGTGCTATATAGTTACTGAAACATTTTAATACCTTGAAAGATAGGTGCTATATAGTTACTGAAACATTTTCATACCTTGAAAGATAGGTGCTATCTTCCATATAGTTACTGGTCCTTCACTAGCGAACTGTCCAAAGGCTAACTCAAGGAAAAACAGTGGTAGCCCAACAAAAGCCAACATTAAGGTGTAGGGAATAAGAAAAGCTCCTGGAACAGAAACAGAAAATCTTTATCCAGGGTTTTGTGATATAATCATCAACTCTCTATTGTAACGTAACTACATAAAAATACTGTTTGCTTGTAATTAAGAACAACCCTACAAACTATCTTGTTGTACCAATCATGAGTATCAAAACCTGTTTTTTAGCATTAAAGACCTTCAGATTTACCATTAAGCTTACAAAATACTGTGATAAATTCCATCTACCTCATAATCAAACTGTATTCATATTATAACAGTAGTCATATTGTAACTGTATTCATATTATAACAGTAGTCATATTGTAACTGTATTCATATTGTAATTGTATTCATATTATAACTGTATTCATATCGTAATTGAATTCATATTATAGCTGTATTCATATTCTAACTGTATTCATATTGTAACTGCATTCACATTGTAACTGTATTCATATTGTAACAGTAGTCACATTGTAACTGCATTCATATTATAACTGTATTCATATTATAACTGTATTCATATCGTAATTGAATTCATATTATAGCTGTATTCATATTCTAACTGTATTCATATTGTAACTGCATTCATATTGTAATTGTATTCATATTATAACTGTATTCATATCGTAATTGAATTCATATTATAGCTGTATTCATATTCTAACTGTATTCATATTGTAACTGCATTCACATTGTAACTGTATTCATATTGTAACAGTAGTCACATTGTAACTGCATTCATATTATAACTGTATTCATATCGTAATTGAATTCATATTATAGCTGTATTCATATTCTAACTGTATTCATATTGTAACTGCATTCACATTGTAACAGTAGTCACATTGTAACTGTATTCATATTATAACTGTAGTCATATTGTAATTATATTTATTGTAAAGTAAACTGCACCAATTATTATCTTATTTTTCAACAATCCTCACACACATTATTATAATGGAAGTAAACTGGTGTTTTTGTCATTTTTACACCACAAGACAAAGACTTTCTTTTGTTCACTGTGTAGATAAAGACAACACAGTACTACATGGATGGTGTAATACTTATAAACAACACCACACTACATGGATGGTGTAATACTTATAAACAACACTACACTACATGGATGGTGTAATAATTATAAACAACACCACACTACATGGATGGTGTAATACTTATAAACAACACCACACTACATGGATGGTGTAATACTTATAAACAACACCACACTACATGGATGGTGTAATAGTTATAAACAACACCACACTACATGGATGGTGTAATAGTTATAAACAACACCACACTACATGGATGGTGTAATACTTATAAACAACACTACACTACATGGATTGTGTAATAGTTATAAACAACACTACACTACATGGATTGTGTAATAGTTATAAACAACACCACACTACATGGATAATATAATACTTATAAACAACACCACACTACATGGATGGTGTAATACTTATAAACAACACTACACTACATGGATGGTGTAATATTTATAAACAACACCACACTACATGGATGGTGTAATACTTATAAACAACACCACACTACATGGATGGTGTAATAGTTATAAACAACACTACACTACATGGATGGTGTAATACTTATAAACAACACCACACTACATGGATGGTGTAATACTTATAAACAACACCACACTACATGGATGGTGTAATAGTTATAAACAACACTACATTACATGGATGGTGTAATAGTTAAAAACAACACCACACTACATGGATGGTGTAATAGTTATAAACAACACCACACTACATGGATGGTGTAATAGTTATAAACAACACTACACTACATGGATTGTGTAATAGTTATAAACAACACCACACTACATGGATAATATAATACTTATAAACAACACCACACTACATGGATGGTGTAATAGTTATAAACAACACTACATTACATGGATGGTGTAATAGTTATAAACAACACTACACTACATGGATGGTGTAATAGTTATAAACAACACCACACTACATGTATGGTATATAATTTCGACACATAGCCATACTGACTAGATTTACTTACACAGTGTCCATGAAAATGTTCTTTTTCAAGAGTAAATGAAACTAAGAGTAATAGATATTTTTATTTTTTGCTTTTAAAGTTCATATGCCATGTTGTGTTGTAATCTACAAAGTTCATAATTCTTCTCGTGATTCGTGGTTTATGCATGTTTTACCAAGGTCATGAGAATATAAACTGAAACATTAAGCTTCCCTCATGTGATGTCCTTTTAGTGTCTACTGACTGACTGCCAGACAACACGCTATTCAATGAAGGTGCAAGTGGTTATAACAGAGGACTCCTTCAGGTGGACTTTCAAGGAAATAACTGATGCACAAAATGTCGAAGTCACTGACAGTCTTCAGATACAAGAACGAATGTCAGAGACATTTGATTGGAATATATCCTCACGTTATTTAATAAAGTATTGTATTATGTTAAGTGAACATATAAATAGAATCCTCACGTTACTTAATAAAGCATTGTTATTGTGTTAAGTAAACATATAAATAGAATCATCATGTTACTTAATAAAGTATTGTATTGTGTTAAGTAAACATATAAATAGAATCATCACGTTACTTAATAAAGTATTGTACTATGTTAAGTAAACATATAAATAGAATCATCACGTTACTTAATAAAGTATTGTACTATGTTAAGTAAACATATAAATAGAATCATCACGTTACTTAATAAAGTATTGTACTATGTTAAGTAAACATATAAATAGAATCATCACGTTATTTAATAAAGTATTGTATTGTGTTAAGTGAACATATAAATAGAATCCTCACGTTATTTAATAAAGTACTGTATTATGTTAAGTGAACATATAAATAGAATCCTCACATTATTTAATAAAGTATCGTATTGTGTTAAGTGAACATATAAATAGAATCCTCACGTTACTTAATAAAGTACTGTATTATGTTAAGTGAACATATAAATAGAATCCTCACGTTATTTAATAAAGTACTGTATTGTGTTAAATGAACATATAAAAAGAATCCTCACATTATTTGACACATATCTTTTCAGTTCTACTTACTTTCCATGAGGTGTTCTGCAAATGAAAATTAAATATTAGTTCTTCTGTTTATTATATGTCTGTGAGTTTTTATAACAAAGGTTTATCGGACTATCTGCTGTGTCCACAGAAGGGTATCGAACCTCTGATTGTAGTGTTGTAAATCCGTAGACTTACCGCTGCCCCAAGATACATATGCGACCATTGTTCAGGGTAGAACATTATCACGTGAACACTGGTGTCTAAGTTTATTTTTGCGTCACTATATCTCCTTGTGAGGATTTAGGTGGCATATCCTCACACTTCAATAAATATTCACCACTCAAGTTTAGACCTAATTCCTCTGTGAGGGTTTTGTATTAATCATATAATTTTGACTTACCTCCCCCGTTTCTGTAGCACAAGTAAGGAAATCTCCAGATATTCCCGAGACCTACAGCATAGCTGAGACAGGAGAGTAGAAACTCGATTCCACTGGACCAGTTTCCTCGTTCTTTGTTCTCGTCCACTTTGCTATCTTCCGAGATAACAATCCTCGGAGGAGCCATGGTGACAGCATGGTGAACCTGATACATAAAATATATAACACTTTGTAACTAACTGCACAGGAAAGTGAAAAGATAATGCTGTATACATCTTGGATCACTGACGTAGACTAGATCATGAGGATCTTGGTAATTATATCGCAGTTAGGCCTCACAACGAGGCCTAATAAATACTAGTATTTTCAGTAGAAGGCTTTCACTGGATTAATTTTGAATTGAAAAGTAACCCACTGATCCGTTTAGAAATAAAACGTGATAATCTACATGTGGAAGGAAACCAATTACAGTATTCATATAATTCATTTCCTAAACCTAAAGTTGTAGTAGAAATAATTATATCGTTAAACAGATTCTTCTTGGTTTAATTAGTTAAAAAGAAAAGAAAAACAAAATCTAGCATATTTGTAAACAACCAACAGGTTTTAGTTCTTACACTAGAATTCTACGACCGAGACAGTACAAGTTTACCTAAGTACAATAGGCATCAGGTCACAGATATATAAAGGACAATTAAAGGACCGAAGAAGGTCGAAACGTTGTTCGCTCCTCTACGTAAAAAATTTTCTCAACCCAAACGAGCCGTTTTTACATATATATTTTTCTCTACAAGTGGGTTTTCTCGACAACAGAGCCTATCTCGTACAAAGACAAAAAATTCAAAATTTACAGCCAGCAACGTATTACAGAATGAGCCAATAATCAATCTAATATCTGAAACTGAAAATCTGACTCGCCAAACACGCGTTTTTAGTATTTAAAGAGTTTCCTACACTTTTAAGAATATTCTAGTCACGTGAAACATCTGCCTTTTAAAACATACATAATATGCATGATAATAAATAGTACCTGAAGTATCATTTTTTTTGTGATTTGTGTAAGTAAAGTCATAACTGTACACTAGAATTGTGCGGGGTAAATCAAAGTATACAAGTGTAGAGCTAAGCCTATCTCAACTTGACCTCAAAATAACACTCGACTGGCTTCATGGAGGTTACTTCTTATATGTAAGAAATACGAGCAGAAAGAACCTTTGTAAAGAAATTTAACACTGGTCTAGTAGTTTCGGTAATTACATAATGCTAAATGAAGTATAGTCATTATATTTCGAAATAAGTAAAAGCCTACGTTCAAAAGTTAAAAACAGGTTTTATTTCTGTCGTAGTTTAGTGTTAAATTAAGTCACACGTTTACCATTTCCTCGTAAACTGTACGTTAAACCTAATGATATAATTTCCGCCACATTTCTTCTTCGTCATATCAAGTTCGAATGAAATAAAACAATAATATTTTTCCAAATTAATGTTCTAATTTTTCACATTTTTTGTCACATACCTCCGATAGCTCAGTGGAAAGTGTGATGGCTAAAAACGCTGAAACATTTCGATACTAATGGTGAACACAGTACTGATAATAAGTCCAAACAATGTAACACATGACGGTATTACTGCTGTCTTTTGAAAGGCAACTTCAATGTGCTTTATTAGTTGTGAATCTAGTACCTTGTAATTTAATATACTTCACGTTAGGTGTGAGTTTATGTCGTGTGTGGTGACCTAGATATGCTATTAGGTATGTATGTGATGTTGTGTGTAATAATTTAGGTTGCTTTATTAGATGTGATTATGGTTATTTTGCATTAGGTGATTATGTACTATGTTTATTTTCAGTTTTAAATACTGTTTTTAGTAAACCTGTTTATAATTAGAAAAGGGTATGTTACAAGTCTTACACCATGAAACATATGGATTGGCAAATTATTTTCTCTTAATAATCAAAGTGTGTAAGAACAAGTGTAATATTACATCTCACTTATTTATCTTTACTCACTACTAACATTAACGTAACCTTGTTCGCTGACGAATCAAAACTTAGGGACGTTTAGGATCTGGTCCCTGTATATCTAGTTTCCTTTTACTACAGCACAGTGTAACGATAGAAGCTAACCACTAGTTTCACTTACACAACTTTCAATTACAACACTGAAACCGATTATCCTTTCCTTCTTCACATGACGTGACCACGTGCTAAAAACATTACATAAAAAATGTATAATTCATTACATGCTCTACTTGTTGGCAAAGTGCCAAGACTAAAAGAATGTAAAACTGATAACCATTTAAAGTATTATACTGTATATATACGTAGAGTGCTTGAGAATCTTTGGTCTCTCGTCGACCAGATCAACTTATGAATTTCCATACCGAATGGAAAGTTGTTTGTTATCTCGAGCACAAATCTATACTCAAAGAGTACCGAAACCCGATTTCTAAAAGTATACATCCGCAGACATACCACTGTGTCACTAGGGGCTGAGCGGAAAAAATTATTGCGAGTGTGGGGAAGTTTGTTTGGTTTGTTTTGAATTTCGCGCAATGTTACATGAGGGCTATCTGCCCTATTCGTCCCTAATTTAGCAGTAAGACTAGAGGGAAAACAGCTAGTCATCACCACCCACTGCTAACTATTGGGCTACTCTTTTACCAACGAATAGTGGGATTGAGAGGCCCCCACGGCTGAAAGGGCGACCATGTTTGATGTGACGAGGATTCGAACCAGCGTCCCTCAGATTACAAGTCGAGCGCCTTAACCACCTAGCCATGTTGGGTCAAGTGTGGAGAAGACATCTACAGTTAATTTGTTTTAAAATATAACAGACAACGAAAATTAAAGTCTTCAAACCTCTTTTTAAAATTCACAGATGGTCTTTCAACCTAAACTGACCACTTGTGCAACGTTTAAGTGCTAATAGACGTAACCTGTTTATCTTAGTCGTTTGATAATAAAAATCACGTGAAATGCTCATTTGTTAACTGTCAACAGTTAATGATACTTTAAACAGACTAAACAGTGTCAAAACATTTTTATATTGCAATACGTTAAACGGTATTTCGAAACGAGTCTTGGTGCAATGGTTAGATAAGGCTTAGAGAATATGAAATATACATAGTGCATACTTGTGTGAAGCTGGAACAACCGCAGCGCCACCAGTGGAAAAATTTGAAACAAGTGAACAATTATATGTGTGTGTTTTTCTTATAGTAAAGCCACATCGGGCTATCTGCTCAGCCCACCGAGGGGAATCGAATCCCTGATTTTAGCGTTGTAAATCCGGAGACATACCGCTGTACTAGCGGGGAGCAAAACAATTATATAATTGAATGAATAGTTTTCTTATTAACGTGCCACCTGCAGTAAATTATGCCAAATTTGAGCCGAAATAAAATATTTCCATATCCATTAAAAGTAAAATATCAAACTTCATAAGCATGTTTTGGGAGTTTCGTTTACATTTAAAATGTTTGTTGAGGTTTCAAATAAACTTCGCATCTCTAAGTATATTTATAAGCTAGCTTATAATATTGAGTTTTATTTACATATGGTTATTATTCTAACACTCATTTGATTACGGTAGTTAGTTGTAAAAACTAATTGAAAAAAAATACTCTTAGCGTATCCGTAGAGGTGGCGCTTGTACATCTACTTTAGTATAGGGGAAAACAATAGCAAGAAACGTCGCTGGGCGCGTGAGCCTGGCAAGTTGCCAAAGCATGCTTAGCATGCGTTTGTATGAATAGTATACAAGAGAAATGTTGTAAGAAAGATGACGCAAGTTTAACCAAGGCGACAAGTACCGGTTTGAGTTCGCATGTTTTACGAGTAAAATTACACAAGATAAAAAAATTTGAAAAGAAAAGACGATAAGTAGGGTAGACGGTGAGTATATGGCGACGTCTGTCTGGTGATGACGACACGTTTAGAGATGAAATTTTTCCCAATAATTTTGTTTTGTGATTTAGGTAATGTTTACAATACAACATGATACCCAAAATATTCGATGTGCATAGATAAATGTGCGGAGCTGGCTTTCATATCAACTCATGTTGTATTAATAAACGAGACACCTACAAAAATCAAACTACATTATCTAGAGAAAACGTTAAAATATTTATTTCATTTAAAGACCGTATCCTACTTGTCCTAAAGTGTGTCTTTATAGTTAAGACAAACTTTTCTAAGAACTAATGCAGTATGTCTGGCGTTACGTGCATAGAGTGGAAACCATTGGAATGTTTCAAGTGAGATTCCTCTTCTGAGAAATAAAGAGGAAGGAAACAGACACCGAAGAGAATCTCTGCCCATGCAGTGTTATCGTTAACACAAGTACTGATTAGTGTTCACTCCCCTTATTCTTACACCGCTTTGCCATTGTCTTGTTTTTGTTTTTAATGTTTATTTACAAATTATAAAATAGATCAAAAACGTGTTTTGATAACGGTTCCGTTATGAAACCAAACATGGTCGGAAGCGATAAAAAAATGAAACATCCTCAAACGTCTGTTGTACTCGAAATAGAACAGAGTCAAGTGAAATTGTAAATATTTTTAGGGCTATATTTGTTGAGTATTTTTAACTCTCTCAGCTATATGGTGAACCAAACTGTTCTATAAAAACGAGCCTGCCACCGGATGGCGCCACATGAACAGGACACGAGAACAAAAGCCAAACGAATAGATGTAATGCAAACAATAACACGAACATGAATTACCTCTAAATACACACGAAGTAAACGTCAAACTGGTTTAGTGTTATTCTGTAGTTTACACCAAAGGTAAAGCAACTGTTACAACATAGACTGTATGACAATCCAACTGTTACAACATAGACTGTACGACAATCTAGCTGTTACAACATAGATGTTATGGCAATCTAACTGTTACAACATAGACTGTATGACAATCCAACTGTTACAACATAGATGTTATGGCAATCTAACTGTTACAACATAGACTGTATGGCAATCTAACTGTTACAACATAGACTGTATGACAATCTAGCTGTTACAACATAGACTATATGACAATCCAACTGTTACAACATAGATGTTATGGCAATCTAACTGTTACAACATAGACTGTATGTCAATCCAACTGTTACAACATAGACTGTATGTCAATCCAACTGTTACAACATAGACTATATGACAATCTAGCTGTTACAACATAGACTGTATGACAATCTAGCTGTTACAACATAGACTGTATGTCAATCCAACTGTTACAATATAGACTGTATGTCAATCCAACTGTTACAACATAGACTGTATGTCAATCCAACTGTTACAACATAGACTGTATGCCAACCCAATCGTTACAACATATATAGTATGGCAATCTAATTGTTACAACGTAGATAGTATGGCAATACATGTATTACACCATAGATAGTATGACAATACATGTGTTACATCATAGATAGTATGACAATACATGTGTTACATCATAGATAGTATGACAATACATGTGTTACATCATAGATAGTATGACAATACATGTGTTACATCATAGATAGTATGACAATACATGTATTACACCATAGATAGTATGACAATACATGTGTTACATCATAGATAGTATGACAATACATGTGTTACATCATAGATAGTATGACAATACATGTGTTACATCATAGATAGTATGACAATACATGTGTTACACCATAGATAGTATGACAATACATGTGTTACATCATAGATGTTAGGACAAGAATTATTCTGTTGGTCAAGTGTGCTCTTAGTTTTGTTCCAAGGTCCCTCTGATTCTGCCCTCTAGTGGCACTGCGGTATGTCTGTGGATTTAAACGATATTTACAACATAGTGGGCAAAGCACAGATAGCCCATTGTGTAAGTTTATGCAAAATTCCAGAGAAAAAAGAAAATATTTTGATTCTTACTACCAAACATATGACATCACAAGTATTCAAACAAAACATACTACCAAACACATGACATCATAAATATTCAAACAAAGCATACTACCAAGCATATGACATCATAAATATTCAAACGAAGCATACTACCAAACATATGACATCACAATTATTCAAACAAAGCATACTACCAAGCATATGACATCACAAATATTCAAACAAAACATACTACCAAACATATGACATCATAAATATTCAAACAAAGCATACTACCAAGCATATGACATCATAAATATTCAAACAAAGCATACTACCAAGCATATGACATCATAAATATTCAAACGAAGCATACTACCAAACATATGACATCACAATTATTCAAACAAAGCATACTACCAAGCATATGACATCACAAGTATTCAAACAAAACATACTACCAAACATATGACATCACAAGTATTCAAACAAAACATACTACCAAACATATGACATCACAATTATTCAAACAAAATATACTACCAAACATATGACATCACAAGTATTCAAACAAAACATACTACCAAGCATATGACATCATGAATATTCAAACAAAACATACTACCAAACATAAGATATCACAAGTATTCAAACAAAGCATACTATCAAGATTGGATAAAAGCAATAATAAATATGTACTCCTATAAATTACTATAATAATTTATATAGACACCTTGTTCTCGAAAGTATATTTAAACTCTATGAATTACCCGAACTTTTGATGTAACTGAGTGATTCGGTTAAAACCAGTTGTTCAAGATTTTAACCGACCACGTAGTGGACATGTTTATTACAATAGCGCAGGTTGTCTTGTCGAGCCACGTGGAAGGAAATGATTTAATACCTAGAAAAGCAGTGCATCCTGCGCCTTCCTCATGGGTTTAAGAACATGGCATTAATATGGTTTTAAAGAACATAACATTAGCATGGTTTCTTATAACATAACATTAGCATGGTTTCTAATAACATAACATTAACATGGTTTCTAATAACATAACATTAATATGGTTTTAAAGAACATAACATTAGCATGGTTTCTAATAACATAACATTAACATGGTTTCCAATGGTAACTGCTTATTTATCTTTAACGTGATGTAATATTTAATTTGTTTTTCCTTGTTGATACAGTTATATAATAAAGTTTAGCACTCAAGAAGAAAGCTTCTGTAACATATGCTTACAGATGGAAATTCGAATTTTTTTTTACAGATAATTTGCTTACCGTGCGAGCTTTCATCAACTTCATTCCTTTTTATTTGGGGGTAATTCTTCTGTTCACTACACGCCTGCGCTTTTCCAACTTAAACTAATCTTTAATTCTTAACTCGTACACATTTATTTACAGAATGAAGCAGAACAGTCCTAGAGATCCGGACGGCCAATCAAAAGCTAGATATGTGTTATGTTATTGACGCCATTCATCTGATTGGTAGGGAAACATCACACCCCTTGTCTTGGCTTATATTAACAACTCCAGCTTATTTCTACAACATAAGTTAAAAAAAGTCAAACCAGTTATTACTCCATGACGTTGTTGAAATCTAGATCATGTGAACCGACGGAAAGAGAAAACCTTAATTAAAGCCCTTACAGCAGGGTCCAGTGTTTATAGTCCCACTTCGTCGTCTTACCTCATTCTGATTAGTTTCATTAAACCCACGACACGGAAAAACCTAATTTGTTTATAAACACGCCCTTGGCTTGATTCTAGGTAATACTATGTAGACAAGTATTCGAAACATTAATTTTACCTCGCGCATCTGGTGGAGAGAAAGGTTGAATGTTTAATGTTTTAAAGGTTGCGTTACCATTTTCCTTGGTAGAAGCTGGTAAAATCCCTTCGTGTTCGCATTTAGTTTAAACTTGGTTGATTATTTACTTTTGGTGATTCCCATGGGATAGAAAAGGCCTTTAAAACAAGTGTTGTATTGCTCGGATTTTATCATAAACAGGCACATCAAACATAATACTAAATAAAACATTCAATATATGGAATTACTAATGTGTGGAAAAATGTACAGAAGGTACAACATCGAAGCTGTACTCGTCTTTATCATAAACTTTATAGTTTAATTTCAGTATATAGTAGCTAAAGAAGGCACTACACAGAAGCTGTACTCGTCTTTATTTTATCATATCTTAAACCTTACAGTTTAATTTCATTGTATAACAGATAAAGAAGGCACTACACAGAAGTTGTACTCGTCTTTATTTTATCATATCTTAAACCTTACAGTTTAATTTCATTGTATAACAGATAAAGATGGCACGACATAGAAGTTGTACTCGTCTTTATTTTATCATATCTTAAACCTTACAGTTTAATTTCATTGTATAACAGATAAAGAAGGCACTACACAGAAGTTGTACTCGTCTTTATTTTATCATATCTTAAACCTTACAGTTTAATTTCATTGTATAACAGATAAAGAAGGCACTACACAGAAGTTGTACTCGTCTTTATTTTATCATATCTTAAACCTTACAGTTTAATTTCATTGTATAACAGATAAAGAAGGCACTACACAGAAGTTGTACTCGTCTTTATTTTATCATATCTTAAACCTTACAGTTTAATTTCATTGTATAACAGATAAAGAAGGCACTACACAGAAGTTGTACTCGTCTTTATTTTATCATATCTTAAACTTCATAGTTTAGTTTCAGTGTATAACAGATAAAGAAGGCACTACACAAAAGCTGTACTCGTGTTTTAGTATGCCTTGAACATCACTGTTGTCTGTAAGTCAAAAATTGTAACATATTTATGTATTTTTGTAATGTTATAATTAAAACTGAAGTATATATAATATTGTAAACTGGTTGCTTAAACTGACAACAAACATAAACATTAATGTAAACTTATACCTCAAACTAGTTATATATTGAAGTATTTTTGAAAAGTCACAGCTCAGTCTCGTCACACATTTGTATATTAATGTACGGTGATACGTGAAACAGACAAAATACATATACGTTATTACACTGTTATAACTGAAATGGTGGTATATTTATGTATGATTGTACACTCATGTTTGAAGCTGGTGGATATATATACATTATTTTAAAATGTAAAGTCACAACTAAAGTTGATCATATTTATATAAACTGTGTATCTGATTGACAAAACACTTCATTTATTTTCCAGAATTTTCAAGAAATCATTTATTATCAAACCAATAGTTGCGAAAACCGAATTTTTAATAAGCGATTGTTTGCAAACAGAAACGTCATGATATGAAATATTGTTTGTTGGTATAGTGATTGTTTGTAAACAGCGACGTCACGAAATGATAGATTCTGTTACGTTCTTATCAGTAACTGATGTTTTCATGGATATACTCTCGACATGAAACGTTACAAGATTACAAATGTAGAAGAGAACCAAAGTTTTACTCGAAATGAGGTAACAAGACACAGAGACATAATCCTTAAAGCTAGACAAAAGACAACCGAATGAGCGGCAATTGAGGTCAATATTTACTACGCTACTTGGTGTAAAACCTGTTTGTGGGTGAACACCGAATCGGCCTGGGACGTACACCGGTCTGCCTTGACGCTGATATAGATGCATGATCATATTAGTTGAAGTCGACCAGATAGATTGATAGCTACACCTTTGTTAATTAGTACACGATAACACCCATTCAGGAGCTGTTAGACGTCTTCTCTTGTAGAGATATGAATTGAAATGTGGTGAATTTATTTACGTACATTCAACACTAACTGTTGAAAATCTCTTGTATTTGTGAACGAAATTATAGTAATGTTACCGATACAAATTTAATAGTTTAACAATAACATTACACTACATGAAGAAAGTGTGAACGTGCCTTAACAGTACACTACGTGAAGAAAGTGTGAATATGCCTTAACATTACACTACGTGAAGAAAGTGTGAATATGCCTTAACAGTACACTACGTGAAGAAAGTGTGAATATGCCTTAACATTACACTACATGAAGAAAGTGTGAACATGCCTTAACATTACACTACATGAAGAAAGTGTGAACATGCCTTAACATTACACTACATGAAGAAAGTGTGAACATGCCTTAACATTACACTACATGAAGAAAGTGTGAACATGCCTTAACATTACACTACATGAAGAAAGTGTGAACATGCCTTAACAGTACACTACGTGAAGAAAGTGTGAACATGCCTTAACAGTACACTACGTGAAGAAAGTGTGAACATGCCTTATAATAATTTAAATGAAACTGTGGCGTCATTTAATCATATCACGTATCAACATTGCTTGTTTTCAGTAATACTGTCAATACTATTAGTATATTAACAGTTATATGATTCTTGACGTAATATATACAATACCTTAAATGTAAGTGATTAAACATGTTAATATTACAGATTCATTGCATTATCATATACCATTTCTAACAAAATATTGAAATAACCTAGTGGTGACTAAATACGTTTTACAATACTTTAGTTTGGTTATTCTGTATGAACTAAATACGTTGTACAATAGTTTGGTTATTTTGTATGAACTAAATACGTTGTACAATACTTCAGTTTGGTTATTTTGTATGAACTAAATACCTTGTACAATACTGTGGTTGTGTTATTTTGTAGAATATCCTACCTGAACTGTAAATGCATATAGTTGTTAGAAGTTGGAATGTGTCCAAGAGAGTTATGTTACGCGAAGGTGTTATTAAAAGTATTATGTTAATTAACAGGACCAAACTTGTAATTCGGACCTGTGCATGAATCCCGAGTAGAATAAATAAAAACACATGTTCTCAGTTGGAAACCTCGTGAAGTACCGGATAAACCACTCATCTTCCACAACTCCCTGTACATCTGGAATCTCACTTCGAAATAAGTCTTCTCTATAGTATTAAAATCGTCAAAAAAGATAAACAGAATTATGGAAAATGTTCAGTTATTATCTAACTTGAAGTACAGATATGACATAAATATGAAAACAGCTTTCACTAAAATGTCTCTGTCACAACGCTAAAAATAGATGTAATATTACTAAAAATAATAATGTGTGGTTTTACTGCGTACTCCCCATACACTTGCACGTGATCCCAAACTTTGCTTCGTGTCTATATTACAAAACAAAACTATACATGTGTGTATATACACACACGTGCTGGGCTAGTTAGTCTAGCCACAACAAAGCTGTTTTTGTTCATCATAACATTTCACTCGCTCTTTTTATGCTCTTTGAATTTCTGGTCCTGAAGGTGCAATTTCCCGTTTTACCCTATTTGGTCATGCGGAGCTTAATTAGGGTTCGTTCACCACTAGATGGCCAAAAAAGAAGGCTTGTAGGAGAATGTGAACATTCTCCCCTCGACACGTGCCTTTTTCCTCGCCTGTGTCCATTAAGATACCCCATGTACTGCTATAATTACGAAAACGACGCATTACATACATTCAGTGTACATCACGTAATTAAGAGCTCAAAGTCCTCTGCAAAGTTTGGCTACTCGCCAAGAAAGCTGGTATTCCATGGAATGGCCGGTTGGCACAGTTTCTTGTCCTGACAGGTAGTTTAGCCTAAAAACAGCCTTGAGGGAGGACTCACTGAAACCAGTAATAGCTATGTAGTGGTACGATTAACAAAACCAAAACCGTTCAGTCAATCATCTCGATGTTTCTCAGAAGTTATTTTACACGTGTTAATAAATAATCTGAAATGGTCACATTTTGCGACGTGTACACTTTATTGGTCGCTTTACGTGTTTCATATTTTAGAATATAAATATTTGGTGATTTTTTTCTTGTTTACTTTAAATTTGGAGTTTGAACAATCAAAGCCAAGGTTCTACTTGTTATCGGTTGTGGATTGTTTCAAACTGGTTATAGATCCGGTGTTTAAACACAACCTTCTGCGCATTCGTGGTTTCTGTCTTTCTAATGACCGTAGAATGCCGCCGTAAATTGAAGTAAGTGGACGGTATTAAAGCATAATGTTATAACCGTGCGTGGTTTTAATATATCCATTGAGTTACGTTTATGCTGTTGCCGAAACTAATGTTGGGGCAAAATTTAAATAATTCTGGTTATTAATGGACATCTTCTAAACACGCTACAGGTCAAGAACAAAGCCTTCGTGACGTTTACGAGTCAATAATAATAAGTCACGTTTAGAAAAACATCTGCCTGTTACAAATGAAGTTACTGTGTAAACTGTACATAATATTGTCCACATGTTAATATGTAACATCTGTTTACAAACTGTAGGGCTCAACAATCCTTCAGTGGTGACAGGACCTCGCTCTCACTGCTTGAAAACATGGTCTCTACGTTATAGAACTTGTAACTGTCAGTTCCTTGATAAACAATCCTTCCGTGGCGATAGGACCTAATCCTCAATGCTTGAAAACATGGTGACTACGTTATAGAACTTGTAACTGTCAGTTCCTTGCTCAATAATCCTACCATGGCTTCAACATCTAGTGTTCTATCCAAGGGAATACTTTGATAATTCTCTGTGCTAGAATAATCCGATTTTTCCTGGAACGTTTGTAACTGAGAAGAGGAAATACTAATAATTTGACAAGACACAATCTCAAATTCAAACGATTACAAAATAATGGTGATGACTAGTTGCCTTCCCTCTGGTCTTACACTGCTAAATTAGGGACGGCTAACACAGATAACCCTCGTGTAACTTTGCGCGAAATTCAAAAACAAAACAAACAAAAACAAAGAGGAGTTAAATTCATACACATCACCCAACTTGTATACAAGCTACTGGTCGTCTCTTTCAAAACAGATCTCTGAAACTAGGGTCCAGCAAGAGAAATAACGTTGGACTCCATGTTTACTTACAATACTAGAAATCAATAATTCATCAATTCCTCCATTTAAGTAACTTTATTGTTACATTTTGTTCCCTTAATTAACAAAAAACAATTAACAATGGGCACTGACAATTAATCTGTTATCTTATGGTGATCATTTGCAATGACATTTCAAACAGACAACTATAAAAATTTAGACTTCTGGTGTTGGTACTTGTTGAAATATGGTACAAAGAAGACTATAAATAACCTAGACTTCTGTGTGTTGGTACTACTTGCAATAGATTTTACAAATATTACTATAAAGAAACTAGACTCTTGTGTGTTGGTACTACTTGCAATAGATTTTACCCAGATGACTTTGAAGAAACTAAACTTTCATGAGTTGTACTAATGTAAACAGATGATCATAAAGAAACTAGACTTTTGTGTGTTGGTACTAGTTGAAATACATTTTACACAGAAGGCTATGAAGAAAGGATAGTTTTATATGTTAATACTAGTTGAAATACATGTTACACAGCAGGCTATCAAGAAAGGATAGTTTTTTGTGTTACTACTAGTTGAAATACATGTTACACAGCAGGCTATAAAGAAACTAAATTTTTGTGTGTTAGTATTAGTTGAAATACATTTGACACAAAATAGTGTAGAGAAAGTAGACGTTTGTGCCTTGGTACTAGATGAAATAGACTTCTATATCGTTGGTAAGACACATATAACCGTAGACAGATAAACAAACTTTAAACACAGCACGCAAGTTGTCGTTCAGTTCCACGCGTTTATTTTTCTTGTGTCATGTGATTATATAATCTGGTATTATAGTAAATAAGCCTGATGTTAACATTGTTAAAGTCAGTAAAAAACACAATATGTATTGTACGAGGTACTGTGTACTGAAAACAATAAGCAAATGAAAGGGCATGTTCGCTTATTTGTAAGATAAAGTTGACAATAGATTTACCTGAAAATAGAGTTACTTCTGGATATGAGAAATTCCTGGCGACGAATGTCTGGTATTCAGGTCATAAAATGTTTTCTCAAGGTCAACAGTTGACGGCCCTGGATTAACTATGATGTCTAGGGTACATACCTGCCACGCCCATATACACGTTTGTATATATGAAGGGTACTGTAACCATATTCACTTGTATATACTGTAACCTACTGTTCATACTGACATAATCTTCAGACAGTTCAAGTTTATTATTTTCCTTATCTCAACCAAATGTTATAATTGTACACAGAGGGCGTCAAGCAACCATAAACATCCCTACAGTTCAAGTTTACAATTTTCTTTATCTGAACGAAACGCTACACTTGTACTCACGGAGGGCGTCAAGTAACCATAAACATCCCTACAGTTCAAGTTTACTGTTTTCTTTATCTGAACGAAACGCTACACTTGTACACACGGAGGGCGTCAAGTAACCATAAACATCCCTGCAGTTCAAGTTTACTGTTTTCTTTATCTGAACGAAACGCTACACTTGTACACACGGAGGGCGTCAAGTAACCACAACCACTCCTACAGTTCAAGTTTACTGTTTTCTTTATCTGAACGAAACGCTACACTTGTACACACGGAGGGCGTCAAGTAACCATAAACATCCCTACAGTTCAAGTTTACTGTTTTCTTTATCTGAACGAAACGCTACACTTGTACACACAGAGGGCGTCAAGTAACCACAACCACTCCTACAGTTCAAGTTTACTGTTTTCTTTTTCTGAGCGAAACGTTATAAATGTATGCACATAGGGCGTCAAGTAACCATAAACACCCCTATAGATCAAAAACTTCATTGAACAGCCCCCTTGTCCTAATGTTTTATTGTAATTAAACTTAACATGATATACTGATAACACTATCTAATGAAAACTCGGGCTTATTTATGTCTGTGAATAAATGAACAAAGCATGATATTAGAACAAACAAATAAACATTCGAAACGTTTTTTGTTTTGTTTTTTTTGCAAAGAGATACGTTAAAAGAATTACTAACTTCCTCTATAGAACGTTGTTGGGCGTTAGTTTTTATTTTAGGTGTATTATTACCAAATTCTGTAATTAGCTAACACCATTAATCACTCGATTTCTTGGTGTTATCTCTGATGAAGAGGTTTAAAGTCAGTGTTGAACTTTATCTGTTTGGTAAAATAATCCTTAGGAAAAGAATAAAGTGGACAAACGCCAAAATAAAAAGGTCCGCACTTTTCTTTCTTATATTATGTTAAACTGGCTAACGTCTTATTGTGGGTTAATACGTTGTCAGAATCATTGTGTTAATAAGAATCGACTAGCACGCTGTCACTATTAAAAAGTTACAAATAATTTATGTCAAATTTCAAGGTTGTTTCATCGACCTAGACTTGTTCAGGCTACCTAGAAGTTGTCTCTACAAAACCCTTTGGGTACAAACTTTTCTTTTGTATTTAATTCTTTGAGCTGAGCCTGTAAAAGGCGAAGGTCGACGAAACCTCCTGAAGGAAAACGGCATGATTGCATTCTAGAAGGTTATAGATAACAGTAGGACCAGTTTCTTACGAAAAATGTGTGACCTGTCAAGATCCTTGTCGTTCATTCAGTGAAATCGGGCTTTCTTGACAACGCCATCTGGTTTGTCCATATTATAATAAACGAACCTCGCACTTCAGTGTTTTAATTATTTTTCCTGTCTCTGAATCACTTTTGTATGGAAAAACGAATTCATTGATTGGTTTCATCAAAAAACGGATTCTATGTATATAGCGTCTAGACAGACCTCGATCTCGTTCGGAAATTTTATGAAAGATACAATCTTAATGTAAAAACTTAATATCCTATCATTAAAAGTAAAAAAAGACCGTAAAACAACATAACAACCACACTATCTGTTACATGCAATGACGGTGAGGTTTTCCGCCTAGTACCAATGTTCACCAGACTAGCTTAGAAGAAATGAACTTCATTGTTAAAAACATAAATATATTATTTATATCTTTCCTTGGATTAACGAGATGAGAAATCTACCACAGAAGAATTTCTTCAGAAGTCCTACTAAAGTTGTTAATAACATTGTTAGCTGAAAGGTGGCAACTTTCTAGCTAGTTTGTGAAGTAATACATCTAGTGTCATGACATTAGATATTCATCATGTTCAAACTTTTGTTGGGAACTTTATGACACAGAAATTGTTTTTTGTTTTTGATATTTGTGCAAAACTACACAACGATATGTCCACAGTGGCGATATGTCTGTAGTTGCGATATGTCCATAGTAGCAATATATCCAAAGTGGCGATATGTCCATAGTAGCGATATGTCTGTAGTGGCGATATGTCCACAGTAGCAATATATCCAAAGTGGCGATATGTCCATAGTGGCAATACGTCCACAGTGGCGATATGTCCAGTAGCAATATATCCAAAGTGGCAACATGTCCATAGTGGCGATATGTCTGTAGTGGCGATATGTCCATAGTGGTGATATGTCTGTAGTGGCGATATGTCCATAGTAGCGATATATACAAAGTGGCGATATGTCCATAGTAGCAATATATACAAAGTGGCGATATGTCCACAGTAGCGATATGTCTGTAGTGGCGGTGTGCAACATTCAAGTGAAAGATTAGTAAAGAAACATCTAGTTAACTCTACCAACTCTTGGACATCTAGTTAACTCTACCAACTCTTGAACATCTAGATAACTCTACCAACTCTTGGACATCTAGTTAACTCTACCAACTCTTGAACATCTAGTTAACTCTACCAACTCTTGAACATCTAGTTAACTCTACCAACTCTTGGACATCTAGTTAACTCTACCAACTCTTGAACATCTAGTTAACTCTACCAACTCTTGGACATCTAGTTAACTCTACCAACTCTTGAACATCTAGTTAACTCTACCAACTCTTGGACATCTAGTTAACTCTACCAACTCTTGAACATCTAGTTAACTCTACCAACTCTTGGACATCTAGTTAACTCTACCAACTCTTGGACATCTAGTTAACTCTACCAACTCTTGAACATCTAGTTAACTCTACCAACTCTTGAACATCTAGTTAACTCTACCAACTCTTGAACATCTAGTTAACTCTACCAACTCTTGAACATCTAGTTAACTCTACCAACTCTTGAACATCTAGTTAACTCTACCAACTCTTGGACATCTAGTTAACTCTACCAACTCTTGAACATCTAGTTAACTCTACCAACTCTTGAACATCTAGTTAACTCTACCAACTCTTGAACATCTAGTTAACTCTACCAACTCTTGGACATCTAGTTAACTCTACCAACTCTTGAACATCTAGTTAACTCTACCAACTCTTGAACATCTAGTTACCAAACTCTACCAACTCTTGAACATCTAGTTAACTCTACCAACTCTTGAACATCTAGTTAACTCTACCAACTCTTGGACATCTAGTTAACTCTACCAACTCTTGGACATCTAGTTAACTCTACCAACTCTTGGACATCTAGTTAACTCTACCAACTCTTGGACATCTAGTTAACTCTACCAACTCTTGAACATCTAGTTAACTCTACCAACTCTTGAACATCTAGTTAACTCTACCAACTCTTGGACATCTAGTTAACTCTACCAACTCTTGGACATCTAGTTAACTCTACCATCTCTTGAACATCTGTGTTTAAATGGCAGAGTATTTTTGTTATTGTGCACAGATAGTTGAGTGTAGTTGTTGTTGTGTGTAAATATCTTGTTATAGTTACTGTTGGCTTAAAAAGCTCTGATTCATGTTAAATAGTTGAGTATTGTTACTGTTACGTGAAAACGAATGATTGTTTTATTACTGTTCACAATTGGACAATGGGCAGATTCCTGTATCCTACGACTATAACGTACAATAGGATAGAGAAGTGTGACCAACGTCTGTCAGAGAAGATAAATCGAATATAGTCTGGATCAACGACCTAATTTAGAAACAGGATCTACTAAAACTGGACAGGCTTGTAGACAATCGAAACATGTTGTGAAAGAAAAAGTTTGTTGTTGTCAAACATTATAATCGTGCAGACACGAAAAAAAAAACAACAATAATCAGACCAGATGAAAGTGTAACGCATACATTAGAGACAGTCAAATGTTTTACCTTAACAAATCATTGTACATTTAATATGGCACTTCATTAACGTATTTGACACAAATAAAACAACTGACATACTGGGTATCCCACACTAACACTACTTTTAAAATCGACATTAGATAAAAGACTAGCTTTTCTGGATCTGAACATATTAAGTAAAATCTAGAAGAAACAATTCCAGCTTTTCTAGATCTGCATACACTAGATAAAATTTGTTGACAGCAATATAGGTTTTTAAAACAATTTCACACAGATATTCATTCAATGTCTAATTGTGTGCATACATTTGATTTCAATGGATACCATTTCTGATAAAGATTTTCAAAGTCATCGAAATAAACAATATTACTGTGAGTGAGAATATAACGGACATTTGTCAATAAACTGATTTATATAACTGCACACAAAACAACTTAAAATTGAATTATAATAACTTTATCAACTTCTCGTGAAGCAACATGTGATTTTCTTTCACAGATTCATAGTTGTTGTTTCTACTTGTCTTATTCAGGTATGTAGTGTGGTCAAACAACAGAAAATCTGGTTGAATTAGAGTGGTCAAACAACAGAAAATCTGGTTGAATTAGAGTGGTCAAACAACAGAAAATCTGGTTAAATTAGTGTGGTCAAACAACAGAAAATCTGGTTGAATTAGAGTGGTCAAACAATAGAAAATCTGGTTGAATTAGAGTGGTCAAACAATAGAAAATCTGGTTGAATTAGAGTGGTCAAACAATAGAAAATCTGTGAGAATAGAACGGTAAATCGAAAAAAACCTGACAAAATTGCGTGGTAAATCGATGAAAATCTGATAGAATAGTGTGGTAAAACGAAGAAATCTGACAGTATAGTATACTACATCGAATAAAATCTGACAGAATAGTGTTGTAAATCAAATAAAATCTGACAGGAAAGAACGGTAAAAAGAATAAAATCTGACAGTATAGTGTAGTAAAACGAAGAAAATCAGGAAGAAATGGACATCTAAAGAAAATTTGTCAGAATTTGCTGAAGGTTTGCATGTTGTAACATTACGATAACTCTTGAATGGTTGGTATCACAAAAAAGTTAGTGTAAATTAGAGTGCCACTTCATCAAAAGGACCTCTTGCCTTGAAATGTTTCATCAGAACTTATGGAGCAATCCTAGTTCTGGCCACATGTCAACTACACAAGTATCACACGATAATTTAAGAGAAAACGAAACCAAATAATCTTGTAATTAAGAAATAACTCTTATCGAAAGAGTTTTGTGTTTCAGCGAACTCAGCTTGAAAATGTCACATAATCTTCCCACACAGGAGGAGATCGGAAAGATACAAAAAATGAAAATGATAATAGGAAAATATAGTATTTCGGTATTATAAGTGGACCAAACTATTATATATAATTAGAAGAAGTGACTTTAATAAAATATAGTATTTCGGTATTATAAGTGGACCAAAATATTATATTTAATTAGAAGAAGTGACTTTAATAAAATATAGTATTTCGATATTACAAGTGGACCAAAATATTACATATAATAATAATAATAAGTGACTTTAATAAAATATAGTATTTCGGTATTATAAGTGGACCAAAATATTATATTTAATTAGAAGAAGTGACTTTAATAAAATATAGTATTTCGGTATTATAAGTGGACCAAAATATTATATATAATTAGAAGTGACTTTAATAAAATATAGTATTTCAATATTATAAGTGGACCAGAATGTTATATAAAATTAGAAGAAGTGACTGTAATAAAATATAGTATTTCGGTATTATAAGTGGACCAAAATATTATATATAATTAGAAGAAGTGACTTAATAAAATATAGTATTTCGGTATTATAAGTGGACCAAAATATTACATATAATAAGAAGAAGTGACTTTAATAAAATATAGTATTTCGGTATTATAAGTGGACCAAAATATTATATATAATTAGAAGAAGTGACTTTAACAAAATATAGTATTTTGGTATTATATGTGGAACAAAATATTATATATATTTAGAAGAAGTGACTTTAATAAAATATAGTATTTCGATATTATAAGTGGACGAAAATGTTATATATAATTAGAAGAAGTGAGTTTAATGAAATATAGTTTTTAGGTATTATAAGTGGACCAAAATATCATATACAATTAGAAGAAGTGACTTTCTTTGCAATAGCTAGCTTTTCTTGTAATATTTTTTCAATATTTTTTTTACGTTTCAGTGTTACTACTGTTCACCAGAATAGACGGTCAATAATGGTATCGTTTACTGATGTGGTAAAAAGTTTACCAGTAAATACCGAGATGTTTTGTTTCTCCTCAAGCACAGAACCACAAATTATGCTGCGCCACCACGAGTATCGAAACCCAACTTTTAGCGTCATAACTCAAGATACTTATTGCTAAGTATTTAAGGGGCAACCCCATAGCCATATATTAACTCATAAACTGAATGCTGCTAAAATACTGTGACCTAGAAACCTCGATTCATTCCGTTCACCAAATCACTATTCACGAACGATCTACAAGGAAGCCTGTGGTAAGACACATTTAAATAATATATAACAACTGCTTTTTCTCACTAGAACTGGTACTGTTACATACATCAACGTGCTTTGATAAAATCAGTATTCTTTATCACTAATATCTGGTTTCGTTTCTCACAACATACATCAGTGTTTTAATAAAATCAGTATTCTTTATCACTAATATCTGGTTTCGTTTCTCACAACATACATCAGTGTTTTAATAAAATCAGTATTCTTTATCACTAATATCTGGTTTCGTTTCTCACAACATACATCAGTGTTCTAATAAAATCAGTATTCTTTATCACTAATATCTGGTTTCGTTTCTTACAACATACATCAGTGTTTTAATGAAATCAGTATTCTTTATCACTAATATCTGGTTTCGTTTCTCACAACATACATCAGTGCTTTGATAAAATCAGTATTCTTTATCACTAATATCTGGTTTCGTTTCTCACAACATACATCAGTGTTTTAATAAAATCAGTATTATTTATCACTAATATCTGGTTTCGTTTCTCACAACATACATCAGTGTTCTAATAAAATCAGTATTCTTTATCACTAATATCTGGTTTCGTTTCTCACAACACAGATCAGTGTTTTAATAAAATCAGTATTCTTTATCACTAATATCTGGTTTCGTTTCTCACAACATACATCAGTGTTTTAATAAAATCAGTATTCTTTATCACTAATATCTGGTTTCGTTTCTCACAACATACATCAGTGTTTTAATAAAATCAGTATTCTTTATCACTAATATCTGGTTTCGTTTCTCACAACATACATCAGTGTTTTAATAAAATCAGTATTCTTTATCACTATATCTGGTTTCGTTTCTCACGATGTACGTCAAGGTTGTTGTGCAAAAATAAAATCCACGCTAAATAAAAGTCCAGATGAAAGTTACCCATCGAAATGTTATACTAAAGTAAAAAATAAATAACCAATCTACTAAAAAGTTGTAACTTTGTAATTTTATTTATACCCTATAGTTCTTTACTAAACATAATCGTTTCTCACGATTTCTCGTACCATTTCTTAGTGATTTCATTTATATTCTTGCATATCTCTAGCATATAGAGAAGAGCTTGAGTGTTAATTACGCAATATTGAAATATTACACAATTTATATTTCCAGAACCACCGAAAACACTCTATCTGTTGGCGCCTCCAAGTGGCCAATGTGTAGGTGACTGGAATGTGAAAACGATGGTGTGTGATTTAGTAGAGGTAAGCTTACTAGCTTACATAAAAAACACGGCTGAATCACCTGTTGCAGCACTTACCAGGTTAATACCATCAGTACTTCCTATTGTACCAGGATAATACTATCAGTACTTCCTATTGTACCAGGATAATACTATCAGTACTTCCTATTGTACCAGGATAATACTATCAGTACTTCCTATTGTATCAGGATAATACTATCAGTGCTTCATATTGTGAAGATAATGGCTCTCTTTACGTCTTTATCACAAGATATTTGTAACAGAAATATAGCCTATATCTGCAGAGGTGATGAAACTATAGATATAGTATGTTACATGATAAAACATCACTACAGGTGTAGCAAGTTACATGATAAAATATCACTGTAGGTGTAGCAAGTTACATGATAAAACATCACTACAGGAGTAGCAAGTTACATGATAAAATATCACTGTAGGTGTAGCAAGTTACATGATAAAACATCACTACAGGTGTAGCAAGTTACATGATAAAACACCACTACAGGTGTAGCAAGTTACATGATAAAATATCACTACAGGTGTAGCACGTCAGATGCAAGAATACGCCCCTAGGTGTTGTACGTTGCATGATAAAACACTACTGTAGGTGTAGTCAGTTACATGATTAAACATGACTGTAGGTGTGGTAAATTACATGATAAAACACCTCTGTAGACGTAGTAAGTTACATGATAGAACATGACTGTAGGTGCAGTAAGTTACGTGATTGTAGATGTAGAAAGTTACATGATAAAACACCTCTGTAGATGTAGTAAGTGACATAACAAAACGCCACTGTAGATGTAGTAAGTTACGTGATATAACATGACTGTAGGTGTAGTAAGTTACGTGATATAACATGACTGTAGGTGTAGTAAGTTACGTTGTATAACATGACTATAGGTGTTGTAACTTAAGTGATAAAACACCACTGTAGATGTAGTAAGTTACGTGATAGAGCATGACTGTAGGTGTAGTAAGTTCCTTAATATAAAATGACTGTATGTGTAGTAAGTTACATGATAAAACACGATTGTATGTGTAGTAAGTTACATGATATAATATGACTGTTTGTGTGGTAAGTTACACGATAAAACATGACTGTATGTGTAGTAAGTTACATGATATAACATAACTGTTTGTGTAGTAAGTTATACGATATAACATGACTGTTTGTCTAGTAAGTTACATGATATAACATGACTGTTTGTGTAGTAATATACACGATGAAACACCACTGTTTGTGTAGTACGTTACATGACTGTAGGTGTAGTAAGTTACATGACTGTAGGTGTAGCACGTTACATGACTGTAGGTGTAGCACGTTACATGACTGTAGGTGTAGCACGTTACATGAATGTAGGTGTAGTACGTTACATGAATGTAGGTGTAGTACGTTACATGACTGTAGGTGTAGCATGTTACATGACTGTAGGTGTAGTACGTTACATGACTGTAGGTGTAGCACGTTACATGACTGTAGGTGTAGTACGTTACATGACTGTAGGTGTAGCACGTTACATGACTGTAGGAGTAGCACGTTACATGACTGTAGGAGTAGCACGTTACATGACTGTAGGTGTAGTACGTTACATGACTGTAGGTGTAGCACGTTACATGACTGTAGGTGTAGCACGTTACATGACTGCAGGTGTAGCAAGTTACATGACTGTAGGTGTAGTACGTTACATGACTGTAGGTGTAGCACGTTACATGACTGTCACGTTACATGACTGTAGGTGTAGCACGTTACGTGACTGTAGGTGTAGTACGTTACGTGACTGTAGGTGTAGTACGTTACGTGACTGTAGGTGTAGCACGTTACGTGACTGTAGGTGTAGTACGTTACGTGACTGTAGGTGTAGTACGTTACGTGACTGTAGGTGTAGTACGTTACGTGACTGTAGGTGTAGTACGTTACGTGACTGTAGGTGTAGTAAGTTACATGACTGTAGGTGTAGCACGTTACATGACTGTAGGTGTAGCACGTTACATGACTGTAGGTGTAGTACGTTACATGACTGTAGGTGTAGCACGTTACATGACTGTAGGTGTAGCACGTTACATGACTGTAGGTGTAGCACGTTACATGACTGTAAATGTAGTACGTTAAATGACTGTCACGTTACATGACTGTAAGTGTAGTACGTTACATGACTGTAGGTGTAGCACGTTACATGACTGTAGGTGTAGCACGTTATATGACTGTAGGTGTAGCACGTTACATGACTGTAGGTGTAGCACGTTACATGACTGTAGGTGTAGCACGTTACATGACTGTAGGTGTAGTACGTTACATGACTGTCACGTTACATGACTGTAGGTGTAGCACGTTACATGACTGTAGGTGTAGTACGTTACATGACTGTAGGTGTAGCACGTTACATGACTGTAGGTGTAACACGTTACATGACTGTAGGTGTAGCACGTTACATGACTGTAGGTGTAGTACGTTACACGACTGTAGGTGTAGTACGTTACATGACTGTAGGTGTAACACGTTACATGACTGTAGGTGTAGTACGTTAAATGACTGTCACGTTACATGACTGTAAGTGTAGTACGTTACATGACTGTAGGTGTAGCACGTTACATGACTGTAGGTGTAGCACGTTACATGACTGTAGGTGTAGCACGTTACATGACTGTAGGTGTAGTGCGTTACATGACTGTAGGTGTAGCGCGTTACATGACTGTAGGTGTAGCACGTTACATGACTGTAGGTGTAGTACGTTACATGACTGTCACGTTACATGACTGTAGGTGTAGCACGTTACATGACTGCAGGTGTAGCACGTTACATGACTGTAGGTGTAGTAAGTTACATGACTGTAGGTGTAGTACGTTACATGACTGTAGGTGTAGCACGTTACATGACTGTAGGTGTAGTACGTTACATGACTGTAGGTGTAGTACGTTACATGACTGTAGGTGTAGTACGTTACATGACTGTAGGTGTAGTACGTTACATGACTGTCACGTTACATGACTGTAGGTGTAGCACGTTACATGACTGTAGGTGTAGTACGTTACATGACTGTAGGTGTAGCACGTTACATGACTGTAGGTGTAGTAAGTTACATGACTGTAGGTGTAGCACGTTACATGACTGTAGGTGTAGTAAGTTACATGACTGTAGGTGTAGCACGTTACATGACTGTAGGTGTAGTACGTTACATGACTGTAGGTGTAGTACGTTACATGACTGTCACGTTACATGACTGTAGGTGTAGCACGTAACATGACTGTAGGTGTAGCACGTTACATGACTGTAGGTGTAGCACGTTACATGACTGTAGGTGTAGTACGTTACATGACTGTAGGTGTAGCACGTTACATGACTGTAGGTGTAGCACGTTACATGACTGTAGGTGTAGTACGTTACATGACTGTAGGTGTAGTACGTTACATGACTGTAGGTGTAGCACGTTACATGACTGTAGGTGTAGCACGTTACATGACTGTAGGTGTAGTACGTTACATGACTGTCACGTTACATGACTGTAGGTGTAGTACGTTACATGACTGTAGGTGTAACACGTTACATGACTGTAGGTGTAGTACGTTACATGACTGTAGGTGTAGCACGTTACATGACTGTAGGTGTAGCACGTTACATGACTGTAGGTGTAGCACGTTACATGACTGTAGGTGTAACACGTTACATGACTGTAGGTGTAGTACGTTACATGACTGTCACGTTACATGACTGTAGGTGTAGTACGTTACGTGACTGTAGGTGTAGTACGTTACGTGACTGTAGGTGTAGTACGTTACGTGACTGTAGGTGTAGTAAGTTACATGACTGTAGGTGTAGCACGTTACATGACTGTAGGTGTAGTACGTTACATGACTGTCACGTTACATGACTGTAGGTGTAGCACGTTACATGACTGTAGGTGTAGTACGTTACGTGACTGTAGGTGTAGTACGTTACGTGACTGTAGGTGTAGCATGTTACATGACTGTAGGTGTAGCACGTTACATGACTGTAGGTGTAGCACGTTACATGACTGTAGGTGTAGCACGTTACATGACTGTAGGTGTATCACGTTACATGACTGTAGGTGTAGTAAGTTACATGACTGTAGGTGTAGTACGTTACATGACTGTAGGTGTAGCACGTTACATGACTGTAGGTGTAGTAAGTTACATGACTGTAGGTGTAGCACGTTACATGACTGTAGGTGTAGTACGTTACATGACTGTAGGTGTAGTACGTTACATGACTGTAGGTGTAGTAAGTTACATGACTGTAGGTGTAGCACTCCTTACTTGTTTGTTTCCTCCTCTTATGAAGTTTCTTGTCACGTTGATTTCATCCATAAGTACAGTATGTCACACAGTAAAGTCGGTACAGTACGTCACACAGTAAAGTCGGTACAGTACGTCACACAGTGAAGTCGGTACAGTACGTCACACAGTGAAGTCGGCACAGTACGTCACACAGTAAAGTCGGTACAGTATGTCACAAAGTAAAGTCGGTACAGTATGTCACACAGTGAAGTCGGTACAGTATGTCACACAGTAAAGTCGGTACAGTATGCTTATGTCACACAGTAAAGTCGGTACAAATGTTTATGGCACACAGTAAAGTCGGTACAGTATGTCACACAGTGAAGTCGGTACAGTATGTCACACAGTGAAGTCGGTACAGTATGTCACACAGTGAAGTCGGTACAGTATGTCACACAGTAAAGTCGGCACAGTACGTCACACAGTAAAGTCGGTACAGTATGTCACACAGTGAAGTCGGTAGAGTATGTCACACAGTGAAGTCGGTACAGTATGCTTATGTCACACAGTAAAGTCAGTACAAATGTTTATGTCACACAGTAAAGTCGGTTCAAATGTTTATGTCACACATTACAGTAAAGTTGGTACAAATGTTTATGGCACACATTACAGTAAAGTCGGTACAAATGTTTATGTCACACATTACAGTAAAGTTGGTACAAATGTTTATGGCACACATTACAGTAAAGTCGGTACAAATGTTTATGTCAACTTACGGTAATTTAGAATTGAAACTTAAGATACTGAAATAATGCTTTAGAAACAGTTTGGGTGATTTTCTTCAATTCTGTGTTCAACCTCCTTCATGACTGTATTATCTGATTTTCTTATGTTCTGTGTTCAACCTTCTTCATGACTGGATTATCTGATTTTCTTATGTTCTGTGTTCAACCTTCTTCATCACTGTATTATCTGATTTTCTTATGTTCTGTGTTCAACCTTCTTCATCACTGTATTATCTGATTTTCTTATGTTCTGTGTTCAACCTTCTTCATCACTGTATTATCTGATTTTCTTATGTTCTGTGTTCAACCTTCTTCATGACTTGATTATCTGATTTTCTTATGTTCAACCTTCTTCATCACTGTATTATCTGATTTTCTTATGTTCTGTGTTCAACCTTCTTCATGACTGTATTATCTGATTTTCTTATGTTCTGTGTTCAACCTTCTTCATGACTGTATTATCTGATTTTCTTATGTTCTGTGTTCAACCTTCTTCATGACTGTATTATCTGATTTTCTTATGTTCTGTGTTCAACCTTCTTCATGACTAGATTATATGATTTTCTTATGTTCTGTGTTCAACCTTCTTCATGACTGTATTATCTGATTTTCTTATGTTCTGTGTTCAACCTTCTTCATGACTAGATTATCTGATTTTCTTATGTTCTGTGTTCAACCTTCTTCATCACTGTATTATCTGATTTTCTTATGTTCTGTGTTCAACCTTCTTCATGACTGGATTATCTGATTTTCTTATGTTCTGTGTTCAACCTTCTTCATCACTGTATTATTTAATTTTCTTATGTTCTGTGTTCAACCTTCTTCATCACTGTATTATCTGATTTTCTTATGTTCTGTGTTCAACCTTCTTCATCACTGTATTATCTGATTTTCTTATGTTCTGTGTTCAACCTTCTTCATGACTGTATTATCTGATTTTCTTATGTTCTGTGTTCAACCTTCTTCATCACTTATTATCTGATTTTCTTATGTTCTGTGTTCAACCTTCTTCATCACTATTATCTGATTTTCTTATGTTCTGTGTTCAACCTTCTTCATCACTGTATTATCTGATTTTCTTATGTTCTGTGTTCAACCTTCTTCATCACTGTATTATCTGATTTTCTTATGTTCTGTGTTCAACCTTCTTCATCACTGTATTATCTGATTTTCTTATGTTCTGTGTTCAACCTTCTTCATCACTGTATTATCTGATTTTCTTATATTCTGTGTTCAACCTTCTTCATCACTGTATTATCTGATTTTCTTATGTTCTGTGTTCAACCTTCTTCATCACTGTATTATCTGATTTTCTTATGTTCTGTGTTCAACCTTCTTCATCACTGTATTATCTGATTTTCTTATGTTCTGTGTTCAACCTTCTTCATCACTGTATTATCTGATTTTCTTATATTCTGTGTTCAACCTTCTTCATCACTGTATTATCTGATTTTCTTATGTTCTGTGTTCAACCTTCTTCATCACTGTATTATCTGATTTTCTTATGTTCTGTGTTCAACCTTCTTCATCACTGTATTATCTGATTTTCTTATGTTCTGTGTTCAACCTTCTTCATCACTGTATTATCTGATTTTCTTATGTTCTGTGTTCAACCTTCTTCATCACTGTATTATCTGATTTTCTTATGTTCTGTGTTCAACCTTCTTCATCATCGTATACTGCGAGTTTCACTTCCAGTACAGTTGTACACAATAATACGCCATAATGTGAAATAATTACAAATATGATCCGGAAATTTATGTAACTTGGAGATAGATGTAAGGAAAGTTAGATGCCAAGTCACTTTTCCTAGAATTGGCTTCTCTTCGTGTGGTTGTTTTTCTTTTTAAAAACGTGTCGTCACTTATTTCAGATGTTACAGCACAAGCAAGAAGAACTAGCTGGGATTAAAACACATCTATTTTTAGACTATCAACGGAGTTCCCACTATACTTAAGTACAAACACAACTAATAGAACTTAAAAGCAAAGTACACATCAGAAATGATAAAACCAGATATAAAAAGTATTACCGCGAAAACATCAGAGTTGTCTTATTGTTCATGACATATCATAGTTGAGAACCATGACTGCAAGTGATATGAGAGAAAAAACCATGAACAGTTGGCATCACAGTTGAGAGGTATGACTTCATCTGATATGAGAGACGAAAACCATCAACAGTTCATGTGGCATCACAGTTGAGAAATGACTTCATGTGATATGAGAGACGAGAACCATTAACAGTTCATGTGGCATCACAGTTGAGAAATGACTTCATGTGATATGAGAGACGAGAACCATTAACAGTTCATGTGGCATCACAGTTGAGAAATGACTTCATGTGATATGAGAGACGAGAACCATCAACAGTTTCTGTGACAACTGAGTTGAGAAATGACTTCATGTGATATCAGAGACGAGAACCATTAACAGTTCATGTGGCATCACAGTTGAGAAATGACTTCATGTGATATGAGAGACGAGAACCATTAACAGTTCATGTGGCATCACAGTTGAGAAGTATGACTTCACGTGATATGAGAGACGAGAACCATCAACAGTTTGTGTGACAACTAAGTTGAGAAATGACTTCATGTGATATGAGAGACGAAAACCATCAACAGTTTGTGTGACAACTAAGTTGAGAAATGACTTCATGTGATATCAGAGACGAGAACCATCAACAGTTCATGTGGCATCACAGTTAAGAAGTATCACTTCATGTGATATGAGAGTAGAGAATTATTTGCAGTTCATTCCATGTTTCAGCTGAGAACAATGAACAGTTCAGGACCACAAAGTTCATGTGACGTCAGAGTTAGAACAATTGAGAGTTCATGTACGTTAAAGTTTCCCAGGAAGTACAATATTTGGTCAATATTGAAAGTTTATTCGTGGCCCAATCACCAGATAAAAGGGCGTTAGCTTTTAGAAACATTATAACCAAATAATTCACAAGCTTGTACCAAATATTTTCGACTTGAATGTTTTGTTGAGCAAGTCTCACTTCTGGGGATTAATTACAGATTTTTTACTTGGTTTTCTCTCAATACTATCTGATTATTAACCTACAAATTACAAGAAAAACCAGTTTAGTAGTCACAATGGCAACTGGCCCTCCAACCAAAACCAGTTTCTAGAACACAGTATGACACGAACTCGCGGATTTTAAATGCCATGAACCAAATTCGATCAACTAAATATGTTAGCTGCGTCCTCTCATAAATCTCTTGTAAGTTGCTATTGGATAAAGGAATTAATACCTTGTATTAAAGTAAGACTCGCCATTCAGTGTGGTTTTACATCGCTAACTGTCGGGTTTCGATACCCGTAGTGCATACTGTGTAGCTATCTGCTTATTAACAAAAACAAATACGTAAGATAAGTGATATCTAGAATAGAAAAGTAAACAAACCCAAGTTGTAGTGTCTGAACACTGCCAGCTATGACTTTAACGTAACAAAACCTTACGTCTGAACAATACCAGCTGTGATTTTAACGTAACAAGGCCTTACGTATGAACACTACTAATTGTGATTCAAACATTATGTTAAAAATTAACGTATGACCATCAGTAGAACTTTGTATCCATACTAATTATGGGTTCTTTGTATGATAACCGTTAGTGGGTCATCAGTCAGGACACACAAATATCTGGAATCTCTTTTAACGGGAATGACCAACTTCCGTCTTCCCACATGTAACAAGAACATTTGTTTCATGTTCTTCAGAAGTCCGTATTATTCGTAAAAACAACAACAAAGAAACGGCTGCAGAAAATTATAAGTATCGTGTTTTAGCCAGTTCAGCGTTTTATCTTATCCAGTATTTTAATAAGTGAGAAATGAATGAATAGACAGCGTTGTGGCTTCCCCCCTCACCTTATATGGTGCGGAAGAGACAGATATGCAAGCAGTCTACGTGCCTTTGAATACTATGAATGACGCAATGACAGCAATTAGGCCCTCTGATGTGAACAACCCTGGTCTTGATTTACAAAGGCAGGTCCGTCTTAGCAAACCCTTACATCGGGCAGTCCACATGGCTCCAATGTGACCTTCAACCCCCACATTCCAGGGCCTTTCCCATACGATGATATCTACCCATGTTTGGTTTCGACCACTGCACTTTTATTACCTTTTTTTTTAGGTTACTTTCACGTGTAATTATCGAGAGTACATTGCAGACGGCCTAATTCCTGGTTTCTGTATACTGTGTCTCGACTCTAAGGGCTGTGGTGAGCATTTAAAAACCAAAAATTACAATTCATGTCAACTTCTCTAGTTACACCAATTTTGTGTTTCACACAGTCCAGTTTTATATAAAGATTAAAAGACTGTCATCAAATCCCCCACTGTTTCGTTGTCTAGTGCACTAACTCCTGTAAAATTATCTTTTACCAGTCACCAATTACTTTAAAACTACAGTTTAAGTCTCTTTAGTAGTATATCAGTAACTGCAAAACTGTATCATTTTTAGTAATGTATCAGTTACTGTAAAACTGTACCATTTTAGTAGAGTACCAGGTACTATAAAACTATACCATTTTTAGTACTGTATCAGAAAATGTAAAACTGTATCATTTTTATTAGTGTATCAGTAACTGCAAAACTGTATCATTTTTAGTAATGTATCAGTTACTGTAAAACTGTATCATTTTTATTAGTGTATCAGTAACTGCAAAACTGTATCATTTTTAGTAATGTATCAGTTACTGTAAAACTGTACCATTTTAGTAGAGTACCAGGTACTATAAAACTATACCATTTTTAGTACTGTATCAGAAAATGTAAAACTGTATCATTTTTATTAGTGTATCAGTAACTGCAAAACTGTACCATTTTAGTAGAGTACCGGGTACTATAAAACTATACCATTTTTAGTACTGTATCAGACAATGTAAAACTGTATCATTTTTAGTAATGTAGCAGTTACTGTAAAACTGTACCATTTTAGTAGAGTACCGGGCACTATAAAACTATACCATTTTTAGTACTGTATCAGACAATGTAAAACTATACCATTTTTAGTACTGTATCAGACAATGTAAAACTGTATCATTTTTAGTAATGTAGCAGTTACTGTAAAACTGGACCATTTTAGTAGAGTACCGGGTACTATAAAACTATACCATTTTTAGTACTGTATCAGACAATGTAAAACTGTATCATTTTATTAGTGTAACAATTACTGTAAAACTGTACCATTTTAGTAGAGTACCGGGTACTATAAAACTATACCATTTTTAGTACTGTATCAGACAATGTAAAACTGTATCATTTGTAATAATGTATCAGTTACTGTAAAACTGCACCAATTTAGTAGAGTACCGGGTACTATAAAACTATACCATTTTTAGTACTGTATCAGACAATGTAAAACTGTATCATTTTTATTAGTGTATCAGTTACTGTAAAACTGCACCATTTTAGTAGAGTACCGGGTACTATAAAACTATACCATTTTTAGTACTGTATCAGACAATGTAAAACTGTATCATTTGTAATAATGTATCAGTTACTGTAAAACTGCACCATTTTAGTAGAGTACCGGGTACTATAAAACTATACCATTTTTAGTACTGTATCAGACAATGTAAAACTGTATCATTTGTAATAATGTATCAGTTACTGTAAAACTGCACCAATTTAGTAGAGTACCGGGTACTATAAAACTATACCATTTTAGTACTGTATCAGACAATGTAAAACTGTATCATTTGTAATAATGTATCAGTTACTGTAAAACTGCACCATTTTAGTAGAGTACCGGGTACTATAAAACTATACCATTTTTAGTACTGTATCAGACAATGTAAAACTGTATCATTTTTATTAGTGTATCAGTTACTGTAAAACTGCACCATTTTAGTAGAGTACCAGGTACTATAAAACTATACCATTTTTAGTACTGTATCAGACAATGTAAAACTATAATTTTTATTAGTGTATCAGTTACTGTAAAACTGCACCATTTTAGTAGAGTACCAGGTACTATAAAACTATACCATTTTTAGTACTGTATCAGTCAATGTAAAACTGTATCATTTTTATTAGTGTATCAGTTACTGTAAAACTGCACCATTTTAGTAGAGTACCAGGTACTATAAAACTATACCATTTTTAGTACTGTATCAGACAATGTAAAACTGTATAATTTTTATTAGTGTATCAGTTACTGTAAAACTGCACCATTTTAGTAGAGTACCGGGCACTATAAAACTATACCATTTTTAGTACTGTATCAGACAATGTAAAACTGTATCATTTGTAATAATGTATCAGTTACTGTAAAACTGCACCATTTTAGTAGAGTACCGGGTACTATAAAACTATACCATTTTTAGTACTGTATCAGACAATGTAAAACTGTATCATTTGTAATAATGTATCAGTTACTGTAAAACTGCACCATTTTAGTAGAGTACCGGGTACTATAAAACTATACCATTTTTAGTACTGTATCAGACAATGTAAAACTATAATTTTTATTAGTGTATCAGTTACTGTAAAACTGCACCATTTTAGTAGAGTACCAGGTACTATAAAACTATACCATTTTTAGTACTGTATCAGTCAATGTAAAACTGTATCATTTTTATTAGTGTATCAGTTACTGTAAAACTGCACCATTTTAGTAGAGTACCAGGTACTATAAAACTATACCATTTTTAGTACTGTATCAGACAATGTAAAACTGTATAATTTTTATTAGTGTATCAGTTACTCTAAAACTGTACCATTTTAGTGGAGTACCAGGTACTATAAAACTATACCATTTTTAGTACTGTATCAGACAATGTAAAACTGTATCATTTTTATTAGTGTATCAGTTACTGTAAAATTGTACCATTTTTATTAGTGTATCTGTTACTGTAAAATTGTACCATTTTTATTAGTGTATCTGTTACTGTAAAATTGTACCATTTTTATTAGTGTATCAGTTACTGTAAAACTAACATTTTTATTAGTGTTTCAGTTATTGTGAAACTTATCATTTTCAGTAGTTTATCATTTACTGTAAAAATGTATCATTTTAGTAGTTTATCATTTACTGTAAAACTGTATCACATTCTTATGTTTTATATGTTGACCAGATTAGTCTATTTACAAACTAAAATATTATGGTCATGAGATATGTCTGTTGAAAATTATATGCTCATAAGAGAAGTCTGTTGACAAACTAAAACCTTTACATGTTTGCTGACCAGATTAGTCTGTTTACAAACCAAAATCTGTAGATGTTGAACAGATTAGCCTGTATACAAACAAAAATTGTTATGTTGACCAAATAAGTCTATTTACAAAATAAAAGTTTTATATGTTGACCAGATAAGCCTGTTTACAATCAAAAACCTATATATGTTGATCAGATAAGTGTATTTACAATAAAAAACCTTTATATGTTCACCAGATTAGTCTACTTACAAACTAAAACCTTTATATGTTCACCAGATTAGTCTACTTACAAACTAACACCTTTATATGTTCACCAGATATGTCTACTTACAAACTAAAACCTTTATATGTTCACCAGATTAGTCTACTTACAAACTAAAACCTTTATATGTTCACCAGATTAGTCTACTTACAAACTAACACCTTAAAACATGAAACAGATTACTCTGTTTAGAACCAAAACCTATATATATTGATTAGATTAGTGTGTTAAAAAACTGAAACCTTTATATGTTGTTCAGGTTATTCTGTTTAAAAACTCAAACTTTTTTATGTTCACCAGTCACATCTGTTTACAAGATAAAACATTTATGTTAAAAAGACTAGTCTGCTTAAAACTAAAATCTATGTATGTTGATGAGATTAGTCTGTTTACAAAGTAGAACCTTTATATGTTCACCAAATTAGTGTATTTAGAAACTAAAACATTTTGGTGTTCATCAGGTAAGTCTGTTTATAAACTAAAACCTTTATACGTTGCTGAGATGAGTTTGTTTAAAAACTAAAACCTTTATATCTTGACCAGAATAGTCTGTTTACAAATTAAAACGTTTCCATGTTTAACAGATTAGTCTGTTTACAAACAAAAACCTTTTATTGTTCACCAGATCAGTTTGATAACAAACTAAAAATTATATGTTAACCAGAGTAGTCTGTTTACAAACTAAAAGCTCTAATATTGACCAAATCAGTCTGTTTAGAAACTAAAACATTTATACATTGGGAGATAAGTCTGTTCACAAACTAAAATCTTTCTAAATTGACCACATTAGTCTGTTTCCAAAATAAAACCTTTTGATGTTCACCAGATAATTCTGTTTACAAACTAAACCTTTATATGTTGAAGAGATTAGTCTGTTTGATATAAAAACTTTTATATGTTGAAGAGATTAGTCTGTTTGAAACTAAAACCTTTATATGTTGGCCAGATTAGTCTATTTACAAACTAAAATCTATGTATGTTGACCAGGTTAGTCTGTTTAGAAACTAAATCCTTTTTATGTTTACCAGATTAGTCTGTTTACAAATTAAACCTTTAGATGTTGACCAGATTTGTTTCTTTCAAAGAAAAACCTTTATAAGTTGAACAGATTAGTCTGTTAACAAACTAAAAAAATTATGTGTTGACCTGATTAGTCTGTTTATAACCTAAAACCTTTATATGTTGACCAGATTAGTCTGTTTATTAACTAAATCCTTCATATGTTGAGCAGATTAGTCTGTTTATTGACTAAATATTTTATATTTTGATCAGAGAAGTCTGCTTAAAAACTAAAACCTTTATAATACATTGTTCAGATTAGTCTGTTTACAAACTAAAATCTTTATACAATGAACAGATTAGTCTGTTTACAAACTAAAAAAATTATGTGTTGACCCGATTAGTCTGTTAAGAAACTAAAACCTATAAATATTGACCAGATGAGTCTGTTTATTAACTAAATCCTTTATATTTTGATCAGAGAAGTCTGCTTAAGAACTAAAACCTTTATAATATGTTGTTCAGATTAGTCTGTTTACAAACTAAAACCTTAATATGTTAACCAAAGTAGTGAGTTTACAAAATAAAAGTTTTATATGTTGACCAGATTAGTCTGTTTACAAACTAAAACCTTTATATGTTAACCAGATTAGTGTGTTTACAAACTAAAACATTTATATGTTAACCAGATTAGTGTGTTTACAAACTAAAACCTTTATATGTTAACCAGATTAGTGTGTTTAGAATTTAAAAACTTTATAGAATGACCAGGTTAGTCTGTTTACATGTATACATTTATATGTTGACCAGATTAATGTGTTTGTCTAAATTCTGAAACGTTTAGCTGGTAATGTAATATTTTAATAGATAAAACTTCTAATTGTTTAAGAGATATTTTTATGCTTTTTTCCTAAAACTGTTGCTTGTCTGAAAGTTACATCTTTTATTTGTCACTCCTTATATAAATATAACCCTGGATATGTAGAGCGTTTAATTGTGTTAGGAACCTATAAAGATGTTTAACTTACTTGATCATAGCGTTTGGTCATTTCTTCCAGTTTTAAAGAGCAGATGTGGTGTTTACTGACTTACTGGTATCTCTCGTTATAATATAATACCACTTTAGAATTTTCTGTAAAACAAAATACAAATAGCAGCACCAGAGATAAATATTTAAAAGGAAAAACTTACAGCACTAGTGACATCTAATGTTCCGTTAATTATTTGTTTAAAATACAACACAAGTGTTACTATAGCTAAACATGCAATAGACGTAACATGTCGCTGCTGTTAGGTGTTTGTGTTTTATGTAATATAAAACACAGGCAGTAGCATAACTATACATGAACTGAGAAAAAATGAAGTGACAGATTAAATATGTAGGAAGTGTTGGACCTTATCAAATAATTACAGAATACAACAAATGACGAATAGAGGCTTAAGTTATTGCAATGTTTGTTGGTTCGTTTCTATAAATTAAGATATGGAATATTTAAACCATATAAATGAGTGAGTATTGAAATAACATCTTGTAACCTAACCGAATAAAGATGGCTCTGTGCTACTTGTAACTTATGCAACAATCTTTCCATGTATACCTGACAATGTATAATGCAAGCACTCTACCACACTGTAGTATTCCATATCTTAACTTAGCTGAAACTAGAATTACACCCACACTGGTGCTACCATAGTTGCTGTAATATGAGTTCCTGGTGTGTAACCCCTAAGATTCTCTTTCCTACCTAGCTGAAGCTGTTCAGAGGGAAAACGTTACTTTCCCCAGGACAAATTAAAAACATTGTCGTTCGAAGGTTCTCCATACGGTTTATGTCTGTCCTTAAAACAGGCAGCCATTTTAAACATAACTCTTATAAACTGAGAAACTTAGAATTAATATTGCCAATATCAAATTTTAAAAATAAATTAAATAATATGTGTTGTAATTCTAAATAACAGTATACCCTACCTTTATACAAAATGTTCAGTTATTTCGATCCTACACATAAAAAAAATAATAACACAACCCTGGAAAGGCAACTTCCCAGCACGAGACGTATGACGAAACTTGTAGTATTACGCCTATCTCATAGCGTCCTTGCATCGCGCCCGGGCAATGGATAATCGATTTAGTCCATTCACTCAAGGTCTCAGTGACTGGCGGGAAATGTCACGTGACAACTAGACACCGACGCGCAGGCATGCGCTTAGTTTACGCTGTTCTATTTGTAACTCTCCACCTCCCTTCTCACGCGTCATCAACAGACAGCACGAGGTTATATTTAGGTTTTTGAGTCATCAAAACACGTAGTCGCATTGGCTGTACTAGAAAAGGAAATATTTAAACTAGATAAACAAAGAACTCTGAATATAATATAGAACGTTTTTTTAATGTTACAGTAAAGTATACACTTATTAATACTGAATGTAAAAGGTCGTATGTATGCACTTTCTGAGGTGCAGTAGAGTTTCTCTTTAGAACCATGCCTAAATATATTTTTTTCTATTTATTATTAATTGCATTAAACTGTTAAAAGAATTTTGCATCTTTGGTTTGTGGCTTGACGAGACATGTTTAGAGATGACTGTTCATACACAAGGCAGTATGATTCCATTTTGTTAACAAATATTATTAATGGAAGCATGAGTGGAAGAATCGTTCTAGTTTAAAATACGGGCGCCATCTTTACATATAATATGACAACACTTAAAAAACACATTTTTGTTGTTTGTTATTAAGAACATAGATCCAAAAAAGGCTATCTCTGCTCTGCCCACCACGGGTATCGAAATCTGGTTTCTAGCAGTATACGTGCAGACGAACTGGGGGGCAAACACGTTTTAGTTTCACGCCCAATCAAGCAAAAACAACAGAACAGTTCCTACCCTAAATGTGATTCAAGCGCCATCTTCACGTGCGTTATGACAACATTTTCTAACCAGCAGGAGTGATATGTGTATTAGAAATTCACTTTCATGCAACAGTTCAGGCCAACTCATAATATAATAATAAGACAAAGTAAAAATATGAAGCGTTAAGACAATGAATTTAAATGTTGGTATTACAATATTAAACAATAAAGCAGAGGGTGTGAATAAACAGTGAGTGAAAATAAAAAGCAGAAGCTTCCAACTAACAACAAGTAGTCAAACAACGATTTATAAGCACACGTTTTATTGATAGCGTAACAAAGTACATGTTTCAACAGAACATTGGTCTGTCTTTCACTACCTGAAGAACACAGAACAGGCTAAGACAGAGGTTAATCAAACAAGGTTTTAACAAGCTACAGGTTAAGATAGAGGTTAATCAAGCAAGATTTTAACAAGCTACAGGTTAAGGTAGAGGTTAATAAAACAAGGTTTTAACAAGCTATAGGTTAAGTTAGAGACTAATCAAACAAGGTTTTAACAAGCTACAGGTTAAGGTGGAGGTTAATCAAACAAGATTTTAATAAGCTACAGGTTAAGATAGAGGTTAATCAAACAAGGTTTTAACAAGCTACAGGTTAAGGTAGAGGTTAATCAAACAAGATTTTAACAAGCTACAGGTTAAGGTAGAGATTAATCAAACAAGGTTTTAACAAGCTACAGGTTAAGGTAGAGATTAATCAAACAAGGTTTAAACAAGCTACAGGTTAAGGTAGAGATTAATCAATCAAGGTTTTAACAAGCTACAGGTTAAGGTAGAGATTAATCAATCAAGGTTTTAACAAGCTACAGGTTAAGGTAGAGGTTAATCAAACAAGGTTTTAACAAGCTACAGGTTAAGGTAGAGGTTAATCAAACAAGGTTTTAACAAGCTACAGGTTAAGGTAGAGGTTAATCAAACAAGGTTTTAACAAGCTACAGGTTAAGGTAGAGGTTAATCAAACAAGGTTTTAACAAGCTACAGGTTAAGGTAGAGGTTAATCAAACAAGGTTTTAACAAGCTACAGGTTAAGGTAGAGGTTAATCAAACAAGGTTTTAACAAGCTACAGGTTAAGGTAGAGATTAATCAAACAAGGTTTTAACAAGCTACAGGTTAAGGTAGAGGTTAATCAAACAAGGTTTTAACAAGCTACAGGTTAAGGTAGAGGTTAATCAAACAAGGTTTTAACAAGCTACAGGTTAAGGTAGAGATTAATCAAACAAGGTTTTAACAAGCTACAGGTTAAGGTAGAGGTTAATCAAACAAGGTTTTAACAAGCTACAGGTTAAGGTAGAGATTAATCAAACAAGGTTTAAACAAGCTACAGGTTAAGGTAGAGGTTAATCAAACAAGGTTTTAACAAGCTACAGGTTAAGGTAGAGGTGAATCAAACAGAATTTTACAAAAATAACAAGTTATAGTGGAGATTAATGAAACATGATTGTCCATGTTAATGAACCTTACATACATAATTCCAACCAACCTTACTGTTTTAATATCAATGATGACAAATAAACCTTGATGTTTAGTGACAATATTCAATAAATATCAGTTCTTTGATTATCTTCCTGACCACTTGTTTAAGATTCTTTTAATTAATGTACTTAATTAATTAATGTACTAAGTGACATTTAAATAGGTGAAACATTTCTTTTTCCCAGTTTGATAACATTACTGTCACTTTGAATATTTGATAACATTACTGTCACTTTGCAAGTTTGATAACATTACTGTCACTTTGCAAGTTTGATAGCATTACTGTCACTTTGCAAGTTTGATAACATTACTGTCACTTTGCCAGTTTGATAACATTACTGTCACTTTGCCAGGTTGATAACATTACTGTCACTTTGCCAGTTTGATAACATTACTGTCACTTTCCCAATTTGATAACGTTACTGTCATTTTGCAAGTTTGATAGCATTACTGTCACTTTGCCAGTTTGATAACATTACTGTCACTTTGCCAGTTTGATAACATTACTGTCACTTTGCAAGTTTGATAGCATTACTGTCACTTTGCCAGTTTGATAACATTACTGTCACTTTGCTCATAGTTTATTTACAATCAGTCTTGTATCTTACACAATCAAATAATAAAACTTACTGTTACCGACCACAACTTTGTCTTCATTCCAGTGTTTTTCAAAATATCTCATTTTAGGAAATCAATCCAAAAGTCTTCAGTAACACCTGTGAATGGAGAAATTAAACTTTTCAGACATTGTAGCTACAAAACATTCAATCAAGAATCATAAACATTACTGAGATAACACAAACCATACTTTTGGTATAGATAATACCCATACCATCATGTAAGAACATTATAAACAAAATAAAACATATATTTCATGTTAGTTACTTTCAGTTCATTTAACATTATTGTACTTTGTACTAATAATTAAATTTGAATTTCACATAGCTGACAAGTTACTAATTACTCAATGTCAGTTACTCTCACTTCATTAACATCATTGTACTTTGTACTAATAATTAAATTTGAATTTCACATAGCTGACAAGTTACTAATTACTCAATGTCAGTTACTCTCACTTCATCAACATTATTGTACTTTGTGCTGAGAATTAAATTTGTATTTCACATAGCTGACAAGTTCCTAATTACTCAATGTCAGTTACTCTCACTTCATTAACATTATTGTACTTTGTACTAATAATTAAATTTGAATTTCACATAGCTGACAAGTTCCTAATTACTCAATGTCAGTTACTCTCACTTCATTAACATTATTGTACTTTGTACTGATAATTAAATTTGAATTTCACATAGCTGACAAGTTCCTAATTACTCAATGTCAGTTACTCTCACTTCATTAACATTATTGTACTTTGTACTAATAATTAAATTTGAATTTCACATAGCTGACAAGTTCCTAATTACTCAATGTCAGTTACTCTCACTTCATTAACATTATTGTACTTTGTACTAATAATTAAATTTGAATTTCACATAGCTGACAAGTTCCTAATTACTCAATGTCAGTTACTCTTACTTCATTAACATTATTGTACTTTGTACTGATAATTAAATTTGAATTTCACATAGCTGACAAGTTCCTAATTACTCAATGTCAGTTACTCTCACTTCATTAACATTATTGTACTTTGTCCTGATAATTAAATTTGAATTTCACATAGCTGACAAGTTCCTAATTACTCAATGTCAGTTACTCTCACTTCATTAACATTAATGTACTTTGTACTAATAGTTAAATATAGTGAAAGTTATTTTTGGCTTTGTTGAATGATAAAAATTACATTTTACAGATACCTAAAAGTTAGGACGACGGAAATTCAACAAACTGTAGTGTTGAATATTTTGTAAGTATTGTGAACAATATGTAAGAGTTATGCATTATTAATTTTTTATTAGCAAGCGTGAAACTCACCGACAGTACATCCAGAAACAATCGTGTTTGAAAGCCTACCTCAAATTAAGTGAGTGTTTAACCAAATTTCATTTATTGGTCATGGCACTTATCAGTGTTGGCTGTGAACCGCTGTGCTACTAAGTTTGACAATTTATTCTGAATTTGGCTATTCCATTCTGCCGAATTAGTGACTTTAAACAAATAGTTTTAATAATCCTATACACGTACTTTGGTTACGCACAAAATACATTAATGTGTAATTTACCATGTTATAGTTAAACTATAGTAACTTACTTCACATAATAAGCAAAGACACATGCTTTGAGTTGTACTTTAAAATGTAAAGTAAGTAAAGTAAGCGTTAAATTATTTTTTTTTAAATTACGAGGAATCGATTAAATATGAACCAACAGAAATTTTCTACCTGAATTTTTCAGCTCAAATATTGAAACAAATTACATATCTATGTACTTTAATGATAGTTATTATACATATACTTCAGCTTAGGTATAAGTCGCCCTCTCGCGATATGTATTGGATATATGAAACAAATTACATATCTATGTACTTTAATGACAGTTATTATACAATATTCAGCTTAGGTATAAGTCGCCCTCTCGGTATGTATTGGATACATGAAACAAATTACATATCTATGTACTTTAATGATAATTATTATACATATACTTCAGCTTAGGTATAAGTCGCCCTCTCGCGATATGTATTGGATATATGAAACAAATTACATATCTATGTACTTTAATGACAGTTATTATACATATACTTCAGCTTAGGTATAAGTCGCCCTCTCGCGGTATGTATTGGATACATGAAACAAATTACATATCTATGTACTTTAATGATAGTTATTATACATATACTTCAGCTTAGGTATATGTCGCCCTCTCGCGGTATGTATTGGATACATGAAACAAATTACATATCTATGTACTTTAATGACAATTATTATACATTTAATTATTATTGTTATTAAATAAAATAAAAAGAGAGAATAAACATTATGTCGAGAAAGCAGAGCGTAAAATAAATGTAATTTTTTTGTCGTTCTATGTATGATTTTCAGATCAAGTCATGGTAATATGGTGTAGCTATTTTGTGATAAAACTAGTACAACGAAACGTTGTGATTAAATATATTTACTCTGGTGATCACTCGTATTTTCTTTTTTAATTTTTAACAATTCTGAAATTATCCAATCTACATTACGATCATTGAAAAATCTCATATACGCCTGACGACGAATCAAATAATTTATAGCATAATATAACAATAATAAAGACTGCAATTAGTCCGTCTATGCAAAAATTGGGTAAAAAGAAATTATTATTATTCAAAACTATTTATAATCTTGCATACATTCCGCAATTTATTCCTCATAAAATCAAATTAACCTGTAGGTAATGTACACAATTCATTACCTGAAACAATGTTTATTTGTTCTTTGTACAATTAAAAAGGGAAGCCCAAGAGGTGGCGGTGGGTGATGATGACCAGCTGCCGTCCTTCTAGTTTTACACTGCTAAATTAGGGATGGCTAGTGCAGATAGCCTTAGTGTAGCTTTGCGCGAAATTCAAAAAACCTTTTGTTAACGAATAGTGTTATTGACAGTCACACTATAACGTCCCTCACGGCTGAAAGGACGAGCATGTTTGATGCGACGGGTCCTAATTCTATAGTTTATCACACATAGAACAATAAATGTGAAGCTATTTAAATAAGAAATATTTCATCAATAACGTTAATCATATTATAAAAACAACAATCAAGTAAAAAATATCCAACATATTTCATTTGATACAAGCAATCCAATAATGCATAGTTTAAAAATCATATTGAAACGAACGCCATCTTTTATTTATAAAATATGGGTTTATTGGTTAATTCATTTGTTGAAATATTTTATTTCATTCGTTATCCGCTAAAACATTATACAAAATTCAGACCACTTAACAAAATGCCCTTCAAAGGCTTAGCGGTAACTTTGAAGGTTTATACTCTTGAATACTGAGTTTCGATACCCAAGGTGAATAGATCACTGATAGTCTATTGTGTAGCTTTACGCTGAACATCAAGAACAACAACAACAAAAAAAAACTTAAAGAATTTATTACATTTCATTTCTTCTATCAAAAGTCTATCAGGCTCACCAAGCGATACACCGAACTCACTCGCACATTCACAAAAGAAATAAACATTTATTTACTTGTTAACTTTCCTTTCGCATCTACAGCAGTAACTTAAAACTGGCTAATTAACATATCCGTTACTTGAGAAATCGACCGAAACATATTAACAGACGAACAATTTATTTCCTACCTCTTTGGTAATTTTATTTTACTAGTTTGTTTTCACTAACTCTCTTGAAAATTGGAGATGTAGTGCATATCACGACAAATTTATCAATAATTCATGCCAAAACTCCCTCTAGCAAACAAAATATGTACATTAAAGTCTTAAAACACAGTTCACAACAATGTTATGGCAGTAGAAAATATGAATTATAAGAGATAAAAATATTTAATATATATCAATATAAACTCTAGATATGAGCTTCATATTTTTTTTTCCGATTTTATTACTTATCTGAAATAGCAGTGATAGTCCAACACTGTAAAATAACCTCTTCATAGCAGTGATAGTCCAACACTGTAAAATAACATCTTCAACAGAAAGTAGACTATAACATCAGAATGTTATTAACTACATACGTTGATCATGTATAATAATCGACCACTGAGACAGCGGTAAGTCTACGGATTTACAGCACTATAGTCAGAGGTTCGATACCCCTCCGCGGGACACAGCAGGTAGTCCGATAAAGCTTTGCTACAAAAACTCACAGACATATATAATAAATAGAAGAACTAATGTTTAATTTTCATTTACAGAACATTTCGTGGAAAGTGAGTAGAACTGAAAAGATATATGTTAAATAACGTGAGGATTCTATTTATATGTTCACTTAACACAATACAATTCTTTATTAAATAACGCGAGGATTCTATTTATATGTTTACTTAACACAATAACAATACTTTATTAAATAACGTGATGATTCTATTTATATATTTACTTAACAAAATAACAATACTTTATTAAATAACGTGATGATTCTATTTATATGTTCACTTAACACAATAACAATACTTTATTAAATAACGTGATGATTCTATTTATATGTTTACCTAACATATTATAATACTTTATTAAATAACGTGATGATTCTATTTATATGTTCACTTAACATAATACAACACTTTATTAAATAACGTGAAGATTTTATTTATATGCTAACTTAACACAATACAATACTTTATTAAGTAACGTGATGATTCTATTTCTTTGTTTACTTAACATAGTACAATACTTTATTAAGTAACGTGATGATTCTGTTTATATGTTTACTTAACACAATACAATACTTCATTAAGTAACGTGATGATTCTATTTATATGTTCACTTAACATATTACAATACTTTATTAAATAACGTGATGATTCTATTTATATGTTTACTTTGCTGATGTTTTAAAAAAATGCCATCCTGTGGTACAGCGGACTTACAATGCCAAAAACAGGATTTTGATGCCCCTTGTGAGCAGAGCACAGATAGTCCATTGTGCAGCTTTGCGCTTAACTGCAAACAAACAAACTTACGACAATTTTTATTTTAAAAATCATTATGCTGAATTTATATTTTTTACAACGGTGAAATTCAAAATATCAAACATTTTTTATGGCAGTAACAATTTAAATTCATTGTCTAAAAATGGATTGAAAACCACAACAAACCGTTAAAATGCCCGTAATTTCTAACATAGTGTGTTAGGCTTAGCTTGGTAGCATGTGTTGCCTGTTCAGCGGAAAATCGTCTGTTAATGTTTATTAATTTGGTTTTCTTTCATTTTAAGCGAGACATAGCTCTTTGAAGTTTGGTTGAATATTTTAAAGCCTTCACGTCGTTGAACTAGTAGAAATACTTTATTGCTACGGTTAGTTTTGACTGCATATTTGTTTTCTCCCAGAGTAACCAATATATATATTATAAGCTACTCAATAGTGAATTATTTTTAACATTTCCTTCGCCACAACATTTTATAGATTATGAATCTGAACATAGACCTCAACGACTTGCCCCAAACGAAAAATCAGCTAATCACAGACGTACCACCGATAGAATATTATATAATTTTCTACTAGGCGGTATGCACCATAGGCTTAGAAAAAATCTATGTAGGATATTACGTGTAGTGGTTGGTGAAAGAAATAAAAGAAATATATTGAAGGTTAAACAACCAAAGAGCCAACCACAGATATATAATATTTATTTATTACGTATGTACTATCGTCCATAGAACATTTCGCTTCTTCTGGTACCTTTAGTGATACATGAAGAAGGCCATTTTTCTAGTTGAAAATATAGGCTTGGAAGTGTGGTTAGAAGAGGTTAGTGACAGTTGTATTTAATAGTTACAAAAGAACACTCTCAAGAAAATGATATGTTTGAGCATGTCCTGATATTTCTTGCTAAAATTCTATTCTCTTTCACGGATTTTATAATTTATACCATTTTCACACAATATGAAAATTAAAATAAAAGAAGAGAGGTGTTGGCTTCACTTTTTATTCCTCTACTACTGAAAATTTTGCGTTAGTCACATTATCTGTTTATTATTTCATATCAGTTAGTTTACTTGAAGTTGTTTTCGAGGGGAGGACCCTTAGTGTTTTCAAGAAATGCTCCATGCTAACATACACTTATGATTGACGTACACTGTGAAAGTCAACAAATTTCTTTCATGAGGAAACCAGGTTGTGTTAACTTAATGGTTGACAGACAATGATGTCGTGATGTGAAACACTGTTTAGTGTAGGTATTATCAATTAGTTTATTTTGTGAATTAATATCTTATGTTTGTTCAGATTTTATTACAAAAGAGTTAAAAGCAGACGACTAGAAGTTGTGTTTTTAAGTCATTGAAGCCGAGAATATAGTGCGAGCTGACGTAATAAACATATAAATAGTCTGAGATAAGCTGGAAACAACAGATAGACAAAAGTTAAAACAAGGGAAATGTTCGGCGTGAAGTTAAATGCTATAGAAGTGATAGGCCTAATGCTTAACATAGGCCCAACGTTCAATACGTTAGAGTAGGACTAGTAGTAGCAAAATAATAATTTATTCTGTCAAAGCATGGTTCAAAAGTAATTGAATCAGCCTCAGTGATCTTGGCAAAAATAACAGAGAATATTTTGAAGAAATAAGACCGATTACTGAAAGAACACTATACGACTTTGGAACTCGCACCACTTGTAAGTGAATTATACACACACCCAAAATAGTGCGATTGAAGTAGGAAAAGTTAGTTGGTTTTGTGAATTGAAACTAAAGTAGTTAAATAAGCCTAAGTATAATTTTGACAAAAAGAAGAGAACTATATAGCGTTTAAGATATATCTGTGTTTTTGTAATGTAAAAAAAAAAAAAAAAAATGTATATACATTTAATTTGTTCCGAAAATGTATATTTAATTTTGTAAACAAACAGTGACGGGTTTATATTCATTGATCGTTGAATTTATCGCCAACCAATCAGAGACGCTTATTGTAGAAGAAACCTAAGCCCTATATATATATAAAACAACTTAAAAATATATAAGCATATGTACTCACTTTGGTTCTACCAAAAATGTTGGTTTTTGACAACTAAATTATTCATTCTGTTTAATGTGAATTTTGTATTACAGCATTAGCATTAGGCCTAATTTTAAAGATTGTCGAAGTTTGCAAGTTACTTAACAGTACGACTCGTAATCCGAGAGTCGCGGGTTCGAATCCCCGTCACACCAAACATGTTCGCCCTTTCAGCCGTGGGGGCATTATTATTTGACGGTCAATCCCACTATTCGTTGGTAAAATAGTAGCCCAATAGTTGGCGGTGGGTGGTTATGACTAGCTGCCTTCCTTCTGGTCTTACACTGCTAAATTAGGGACGGGTAGCGCAAATGGCCCTCGTGTAGGTTTGCGCGAATTTCAAAAACTAACTATTTAACGGTACAATATCCGAGGTGCGGAAACTGCATTATGCTGTATTATTTTTGTGCTGTTCGGCTATTGTAGGTAATTTCACGATAAATGAGTGATGTAAGAGTTAAGTTTCGTTTATTAGAATACCGATTTGAGTTTCTTAGCAATGTTACTTTATATTATGTTGTACCTGTACCTGTTTTCTAAGTAAAATTAATGTACTATTTCCATGGATTATAATAAGTTACTTTATGATAGATTGTTTAGGCAGATTATTTCATGATGAATACACTGAAATAGACAGTAAACGCCTATTGTACAAAAAAAAAAAAAAATGCAAGTGTTTAGGGCGACATTTCGAACATACATTGTATATCGTTATGAAGATAGTTTGTCCACTTATTGAATAAGTTTATTCATTATGGATAAAAATATTTTTAACTTGTGTCATCATTTCGATATTTTCCGACACGTATATAATTTTACTCCACGTCATTGCTACTAATTCCTTTGTTTAGAATTTAGTTTATATTTTAATATCAATACCTTTTTTACAGTGAAAGTCACTACATTGTATTTTTGTGACAAAATAAAAGAAACATTTACTCCATTTTGGTTTGTTTTGAATTTCGCGCAAAGCTACACGAGGGCTATCTGCGCTAGCTGTCCCTAACTTAACAGTGTAAAACTAGAGGGACGGCAGCTCGTCATCACCACCCACCGTCAGCTCTTGGGCTACACTTTTTCCAAAGAATAGTGGGATTGACCGTCACATTATGACGTTCCCACGGCTGAAAGGGCTACTTACTCTGTCGAAAAAAATGTTGAAGGTTGAAATTTTGTTTCGAATATTTTTGTAAAGTTACACAAGTCTATCTGAGCTAGCGTTCTCTAATTTTAACTGAAAGACTAGGGGAAGTCAACTAATCAACCACAACCAACATTTAGGCTACTTTAGTTTGAGGAACGGTAGTTTTTTCTTATTGCAAAGCTACATCGGGCTATCTGCTGAGCCCACCAAGGGGAATCGAACTCCTGATTTTAGCGTTGTAAATCCGTAGACTTACCACTGTACTAGGGGGGGCGGAACGGTGGGATTTCACTGTAACTCTTATAATGCACTTACAGCTCTAAACTTTGAAGCTCGATTTTGCATAAACTGGTCTCGAACCCTGGAGCTACAGTTGAACTCACTTGCATTCGTCATGCTTCATCCGAAGTTTAAAAGTAATATTTAAAAAACAACTTTAATTTATAATTTGTTTCATTTTATTTAGATTTGAAGTTAAACTTTAATAAAGATCATTTTTCCTAATACTTTATAAATTATATATATAGTGTGAAGCATCAGGTTTGTCTGAAGTTTATTTTTGCTATAAACTATTAATTGTAATTAATTCCAAAAATAATGTTACTCTTTTCAAGTGTTATTTTAATTCAAAACATTTCCGTTTTTTAGCATATATATTTATATATTTTATTATCATAAACGCATTAAAGTATACGTTACATAATGTTTTCTGCAATTTAAATAATATTTCTTTTCGAAGAAATTCTTATCACGGTAAACCACTGTTGAAACTTAATAAAATTGCGATGTCTAGAATTATTTTGTAGGCTTGCCAATAGGTGACGCTGAGAACTATCAAATAATTAACAATTTGATAGAAGGACAAATAAAACATTTGTGCGGGCTGTTAATTCTATGTAGTATATTTAAACGCAACCGTTAGTAAATAAATTGATAGTGAAGAACTGCGTGTGAGCAAGAGTGTATGAGAATATTAGAATAAGAGCTGGCAAATAAAAAGTGATGAATTAAAAAAAACCTGCATAAGGAAATTAAGAGAGACGTGAGACAAAGCAGATTTTTTGTGCCTGACTTTATAATGTGTACAATGAGAAAATTCCTGAGAGAATTTGGGAATTTACCAGTGACCAGTCGTGTAAACAATTTACGTTATCCTGATGACACAGCTAATTCAGAAAAGAAGATACAAAATAAAAAGTGAAAGTTTTAACTGTATGAAAACAAAATGTATAGAGTCTTGCAAAAGTATTAAATCCCTGCCAAGTTTTCAACTTTTGTTGCCTTACAATCATAAACATTTCAAATGGGATTTATATTTAGAATCTACAGAATCTGAGAAAGCTCGGTTGACATTGACAATATGTAAGTAAGTTAGATTTTAAAAGAACATCAGAATATTCTCAGTTACTTAAGTATTGAACTCCTTTTTAAGTATTCAACTACTTCAGGGGTAAAGAAATTGCTTGAAATGACACAAAATTAATGTGATGGCCTCTGTTTCTTTGTAATCAGAGTGGTTTAACTTTATAGTAAATGCATCTGTTCAAGCCACAACTAGCTTAGTGATAACGACAAACCAACCATGAAGACCAAGGAGCTTTCCAGACAAGTCAGAAATAAAGTGATAGAAAAGCACAGTTTAGGAGAAAATTTCGAAGTCGCTGATTATCCCTTTGATTATGGTGAAGTCCATCATTAATAAATGTAATGTGCTTCTTACCACACAGTCGCAACCCCAATCAGGTCTCCCTTCCAAAATAAGCAGTTGGACAACAGGAAACTGGTTAGGAATGCCACTGTGAAGCCAATAGTGACTTTGAAAATTTTCGTGTTTAAAAATAGGAGTCAGTGTTCTTACATCGTCAGTATCTCGCTTCTGAGGCAAAACTGGTCTATATGGACGAATGGCAAGAAAGAAACCATTACTTAAAAACAATCGTCTTAAATAGTGTACGGAGTTTGCTAAAAACATACAAATAATACTGCAGACATGTGGCAGAAGGTTGTGTGGTCAGACAAGACACAAATTGAACTTTTGTCTAAATTCAAAGTGTTACGTCCGGCTTAAGCCCAATAGAGCACATAGATAAACATCATCTCAGCTGCCAAGTATCTTGGTGACAGCAATATGTTATGGTTAGAATTTTTATAAGCAGGAATTGAAGCAACTTTAAGGATTGAGGGCAAGATGGATGGTACAAACTACAGGCGAATCCGAGAGGAAAACCTGCTTGATTCTGACAAGAACTCAAAACTGGGTCGAAAATTCACATTTTAGCATGACAATTACCACAAGGCTAAAAGCCAATCTCAAGAGGGTTCAAAAAAATAAAGCGAATATTTATGAGTGGTCAAAGTACTAACTTGAATACAATGGAAATTTATAGAGACAGGAAGATTGCAGTCCATCAACCATCCCCAAAGAACTTGGCTGAACTGGAGCAATTTTGCAAGGAAAAGTGAACAAAACTTACACCATTCTATTGTGCAAGCTGGTACAGACCTATTCAAAACCTTACATAAGTAATTGCTGCCAAAGGTACTTCCACCAAGTGCTGACTGAAGGGGCTTAATACTTAATCACCAAATATCAGTGTATATAACTTCTTTGGAGGTTTTTCTAACATTCAATCTTCTTCAAACACAAAGTTCAATTTGATCATTAATGTTTTCAATAAAAACAAATTCATTAAAAGGTTATCTGCATTATTTGTATTTAATCAAAATGTGACGGATTTGGAATGAACATTTTTGTATAGTGATTACAAAGGTGATTCTTGTACATGTTTTAAAAGTGAATAAGAAGCAGTTCAAGCAGGTCAATAAATTCAGTTATACCTGGAAAGGTGGGTAACTTCAGGTGGTAAATGTGACGAAGAAATAAAATAAGGATGGCATTTCTGAAAATGAAAAAGATATTAATCACTAGTAAAATATCAATAAAATATTAATTAGTAAAGCATCAATAGTAAAATATTATCCACTCAAGGAATTTCTGCAGTGAGGCGTATCTCCACTCACAAATATGGAATTACGGATGCTGACAAGTATCCTCGTTCTGACATTTACATCACCACGTCCACCTGCGGCCATCAAGACAGGTTGTCTTAATTGCATGGTATGGCCATACATTCCAAACCCTCCGATATTTCCAGTGTCAGCGGTTCGGCCACTCAAAGACGTCATGTCGTGGTTCCTTGACGTGTGCTCGTTCCAGTGGTAAGGACCATGATGCCTATGAGTGTGAAACGGACCCTCATTGCGTCAATTGCAATGGCTCTTACCTGTCCTACTTTCGTTCTTGCCCTAAATGGTTATATACAGTCACCTTTCGGCGGTTTTCTTTGTAGAGAAATGACAGGCTGTGATGGACGGGTGCGTGGAGGGGTGGCACTGTTAGTTGATCAGCATGTGCCTACCCTGCCTTTGCCACTCGACACACCCTTGAGGGCCGTAGCTATCCGTGTTTCCTTGGGTCATACCATCACTGTTTGTTCTCTCTACCTGTCGCCTGGAGAGACATATGATCAATCAGACTTTGATGCTCTCATTGAACAGTTGTCGTCTCCCATTTTAACCCTGGGGGACTTTAATGGACATCATCCCCTCTGGGGATGTGCTGTTATTGATAGGAGAGGTCACTCTGTAGAGCGTATGCTCTCTGATCACAACCTTCCTCCTTTAAATACTGGTTCTTCTACTTATTTTCATGCACCTGGTCAGTCCTTTATTCTCAATTTACTCCTCTTCATTATATTCCAATTTTTCATGGAGGGTTGACAGTGACCCACGACATAGTGATAATTTTCTTATAATTTTGGGAGAGACTGGCTGTAGTCGATGCCATCTGACCCGCGTGCCCCGGTGGAAGCTGGATTACGCAAACTGGCCCTCTTTCACTGCTCTCGCAGAACTTTATTCTGCCATCGTCTGTAAGCCATCAGTAGACGACTATGTGGCACCAGTAGCTGACTGTATTATACAAGCAGCTGCTCAGTGTATTCCTAAAATCTCGACACGTTTTCCACTATATCCTCGTCCGTTGTGGAATTCTGCCTGCCACATGGCTCAGAAGGCTCAAAAACGGGCCTTGGATACTTTCCGTAGATATACCTCAATCTCGAACTGCATCGCTTTCCAGCAGGCCCGTACACATGTTCGATGGGTAAGACGTCAAAGTCAGAAGGAGTATTGGATTAAGTTCACAATCAGCATATCTTCTACCACCAGTTCCAAAGTCATATGGAACAAGATTCGAAAGGTCAATGAGTAATATAATTCTGTCCTCTCTCTCGATCTTGCTCTCTGATGGCCACGAAGTAGCTACTACCTGGAGCATCGCCGATACTCTAGGTGAAAGCTTTTGTCGGGTATCTAGCACTTATTTCTTTCTCCACCTTCTTTACCATCAAACTCGGGCAGAGCGATCACTTCATTAATTTCGAGCTGATTGTCACTATGATTATAATCGTCCTTTTACACTGGTGGAACTCAAACTGGCCCTTCATCGGTCTGGCAGTACATCAGTTGGACTTGATGATGTACACTATGAAAGGCTGCGCCGTCTATCTCCTGCTTCTCTTGTTATTCTTCTGATTGTTTTTAACTGGATCTGGCAGAAGAATGTTTTTCCTGATGCCTGGCGCCAGGCTATTGTTCTATCTTTCTCTAAGCCTGGGAAGAATCCAAAGATTCTTTCAAACTACCGTCCAACTGCTTTGATGAGCTGTCTCTGTAAGACCTTAGAGAAGATGGTTAATGCTCGTCTTGTTTGATTCTTCGAATCAAAAAAACCTCTTCTCGCGAGCCCGGTGTGGGTTCCGATGACAGCGCTTCACCGTGAACCACCTGATTGGACTTTAAACGTCAGTCAGAGAAGCCTTTCTCAAACGACATCTCGTATCAATATTTTTTGACATTGAGAAGGCTTATGATACAACATGGAGGTATGTAATTTTGTGGGACCTCCATATATATGGTTTACGTGGTCATTTACCAATTTTTATTAACAATTTTTAATGGGTAGAAGATTCCAAGTTCGTGTGGGTTCGACACTTTTCCGTTCTTTTCTACAGGAACTTGGACACCCTCGGGGCTGTGTTTTGAGTGTCACACTTTTCAGTATAAAAATTAATGCTATCACTGAACAACTCCCTCTCACTGTTGCAAACGGGCTCTATGTCGACGACTTTTACATTTCATGTCAGTTGTCGAACATGATGTATATTGAGCGGCAGCTACAGAATGCCCTTAATCATTTGCTGAAGTTGACCATAGCAAACAGATTTAACTTCTCTCTCGCTAAAACCGTTTGCATGCACTTTTGCCTCTAATGGGGTATTTATCCTGATTTTGAACTTCATATTGGTGAAGTTGTGCTGCCTGTGGTCCCTAAGACTATGTTCTTGGGGCTTATCTTTGACTGTAAGCTGACCTTTATGCCACACATCAAGCAGCTATGGGTGAAATGTACAACAGCACTGTACATCCTTTATGTCCTCTCTTCCACAACTTGGGGAGCAGATCGATGTTCTATGCTTAAGATATATCGTGCTCTTATTTGATCTAAACTGGACTATGAATCACTGGACTATGGCTCTGCCAGGACCTCGGTCTTAAAGATGCTGGACCCCATTCATCATCAAGGACTTTGGCTCTGCACGTGGGCTTTCCACACTTTCCCAGTTTATAGTTTACACATAGAGTCTCATGAACCTTCTTTGCACCTTTGCCATTTGCAACTGTCTTTACTATATGCTTCAAAACTTTGTTCTTTACCAAAGCATCCCACATGGGGTTGTGTTTTCCTTCCCCGGTGGGCCATACTTTTTCAGAACAGATGATCTGCTATTGCTCCATTTGGCCTTCGTATCCAGGAGCAGTTGGATGAATTGGGTCTGTCCTTGGATAACATTGCTGTATCCACTGGTCAGCCCATCCTACCATGGCTTCTTACAGTCCTCAATTGTGACCTATCTTTAAGTCATCTGAGAAAAGTAGACACTCCCGATTGGAAACACTGTCTGCTATTTGCTGAACATCTTTTATACAGATGGTTCGAAATCAGGTAAATTTTGTGTGCTCTGCCATGGTGAGTTGTGGTTCGGTGGTTTCACCCAGAATCCCCTCTTCAATTTCTGTGTTCACTGCTAAAATGTATGTCATTTCTCTTGCCCTGGATCATATTGAAGCTAAGCAGTACTCAAACTGCACTACTTATACTGACTCGCCTAGTTCTCTACTGGCCCTGGAATCGCTTCACGTTAGTTCACACCCTATTCTCGGCGATATTCAAAACAGTCTTGCCCATTTCTCTTTAACATCTAATTTTATCCAGTTTTTCTGGATATCGGACCGTATTGGTTGGTATTCGCGCTGAACAAGCTTGCCGACACCGCAGCTAAGTCTATCTGCTCTGGCACAATCACCGTTGTGCCTGTTCCATACATGGACATCTATGGTCCTGTATTCAAGGCTCAGCTCCGTGCCAGCTGGCAGTCGACTTGTAGTGAGCAACGTGAAAACAAGCTTTTCCAAATAAAGCCCTATATTGGAATTTGACCGTCTTGGTTCCATAAGGATGGGAAAGAAGAAGTTGTTATAACTAGATTACGCATTGGTCACAGTTTTGTAACTCATCGTTTTTTTTTATCTGGAACTGATGTACCAATGTATAGTCTGTGTAACACTCAGGTCACAGGAAGCCACATTTTACTGTCTTGTCGTCGTGACAACTCTCAACGACGGTACCTTTATAAACATGTTCTGTCCCAAGGTTTGTCCATAACGTCAGACAGTGTTACTGGTGATGGTGACACTGTCCACCTTGGAAATATTTTTAGTTTTTTAAAGGCCATTAATTTTTTAAAAAAATTTACCTTACACTTTCTTAATGTGATTCCCTTTTAAGAATTACAGTCTCTTTAGTTCGATTTGAAATTAGAAAATGGCCGTAACGTTAAATAACTCGAAACCAGAATTGGAAAGGTCAACTTCGTGTGATGAACGCTGCTGTTTAAACTACCCGTGGCCTGGCATGGCCAAGCGCGTAAGGCGTGCGACTCGTAATCCGAGGGTCGCGGGTTCGCGTCCGCGTCGCGCTAAACATACTCGTCCTCCCAGCCGTGAGGGTGTATAATGTTACGATCAGTCCCACTATTCGTTGGTAAAAGAGTAGCCCAAGAGTTGACGGTGGGTGGTGATGACTAGCTGCCTTCCCTCTAGACTTACATTGCTAAATTAGGGACGGCTAGCACAGATAGCCCTCGAGTAGCTTTGTGCGAAATTCCCAAACAAACAAACAAGAACTACCCATTAGTCATCCTGGCTAATTATTGTTAAAATTTTGCTACAAATCTTTTAAATCTTTCATTACTTTACTTTTTGAAAATGGCCATAATGATACATAACTCAGAACCAGGACTGGAAAGGCCAACTTCAGGTGATTGACGGTGGTTTTTGTACTTATCTGTTAGTCTTCCTAGCGAGTCATGATAATTACAGTTATACTAAAGAAAGTCCTTTACAACTTGTATTACTGTAGTTTTTCTCTTAACCTTGTAACAAAAGATGTAAACATTGGTTTTATGCTATTTATGTTTTTTAAACTTTGTTTTGTTTTACCTTAATTTCCTTTAATAAATTTTACTAAATTTACTTTCAACTTTTTACTGGATGTTTGACACAGATAGGCCTAGCTACTTTGTGCTATAAAACACTAAATTAACCAACCAATAAACCACTAAACTAATGTTTGTATGTGGTACACAGAGAGAAAGAAATGTGTGTAATACCATGGTCACTAAATTAATGTTTGTACGTGGTACAAAGAAAGAAAGATATATGTGTAATATTATGGTCACTGAATTAATGTTTGTATGTGGTACACAGAGAGAAAGAAATGTGTGTAATACTGTGGTCACTAAATTAATGTTTGGATATGATACACAGAGAAAAAGATATGTGTGTAATATCATGGTCACTAAATTAATATTTGGATATGATACACAGAGAGATAGATGTGTGTGTAATATCATGGTCACTGAATGAATGTTTGGATATGATATACAGAGAGAAAGCAATGTGTGTAATATCATGGTCAATAAATTAATGTTTAGATATGATACACAGAGAGAAATAAATGTGTGTAATATCATGGTCAATAAATTAATGTTTAGATATGATACACAGAGAGAAAGAAATCTGTGTAATATCATGGTTACTAAATTAATGTTTGGATATGATACACAGAGAGAAAGAAATGTGTGGAATATCATGGTCACTAAATTAATGTTTGGATATGATACACAGGGAGAAAGAAATGTGAGTAATATAATAGTCACAAAATTAATGTTTGTATGTGGTACATAGAGAGAAAGAATTGTGTGTAATATCATGGTCAATAAATTAATCTTTAGATATGATACACAGAGAGAAAGGAATGTGTGTAATATCATGGTCACTGAATGAATGTTTGGATATGATACAGAGAGAGAAAGAAATGTGTGTAATATCATGGTCACTAAATTAATGTTTCTATGTGGTACACAGAGAGAAAGAAATGTGTGTAATATCATGGTCACTAAATTAATGTTTGTATGTGGTACACAGAGAGAAAGAAATGTGTGTAATATCATGGTCACTAAATTAATGTTTAGATATGATACACAGAGAGAAAGAAATGTGTGTAATATCATGGTCACTAAATTAATGTTTGTATGTGGTACACAGAGAGAAAGAAATGTGTGTAATATCATGGTCACTAAATTAATGTTTGTACGTGGTACACAGAGAGAAAGATATGTGTGTAATATCATGGTCACTAAATTAATGTTTGTATGTGGTACACAGAGAGAAAGAAATGTGTGTAATATCATGGTCACTAAATTAATGTTTAGATATGATACACAGAGAAAGATATGTGTGTAATATCATGGTCACTAAATTAATGTTTGGATATGATACACAGAGAGAAAAAAATGTGTGTAATATCATGGTCACTAAATTAATGTTTGTATATGGTACACACAGAGAGAAAGATGTGTGTGTAATATCATGGTCACTAAATTAATGTTTGGATATGATACACAGAGAGAAAGAAATGTGTGTAATATCATGGTCACTAAATTAATGTTTGGATATGATACACAGAGAGAAAGAAATGTGTGTAATATCATGGTCACTAAATTAATGTTTAGATATGATACACAGAGAGAAAGAAATGTGTGTAATATCATGGTCACTAAATTAATGTTTGGATATGATACACACAGAGAAAGAAATGTGTGTAATATCATGGTCACTAAATTAATGTTTAGATATGATACACAGAGAGAAAGAAATGTGTGTAATATCATGGTCACTAAATTAATGTTTAGATATGATACACAGAGAGAAAAGAAATGTGTGTAATATCATGGTGACTAAATTAATGTTTAGATATGATACACAGAGAGAAAGATATGTGTGTAATATCATGGTCACTAAATTAATGTTTAGATATGATACACAGAGAGAAAGAAATGTGTGTAATATCATGGTCACTAAATTAATGTTTGGTATGATACACAGAGAGAAAGAAATGTGTGTAATATCATGGTCACTAAATTAATGTTTGTATATGATACACAGAGAGAAAAAAATGTGTGTAATATCATGGTCACTAAATTAATGTTTAGATATGATACACAGAGAGAAAGAAATGTGTGTAATATCATGGTCACTAAATTAATGTTTGTATGTGGTACACAGAGAGAAAGAAATGTGTGTAATATCATGGTCACTAAATTAATGTTTAGATATGATACACAGAGAGAAAGAAATGTGTGTAATATCATGGTCACTAAATTAATGTTTAGATATGATACACAGAGAGAAGGAAGAGAAAATGTGTGTAATATCATGGTCACTAAATTAATGTTTAGATATGATACACAGAGAGAAAGAAATGTGTGTAATATCATGGTCACTAAATTAATGTTTGTATGTGGTACACAGAGAGAAAGAAATGTGTGTAATATCATGGTCACTAAATTAATGTTTGTATGTGGTACACAGAGAGAAAGATATGTGTGTAATATCATGGTCACTAAATTAATGTTTAGATATGATACACAGAGAGAAAGAAATGTGTGTAATATCATGGTCACTAAAAAATTAATGTTTGATGGTATATGATACACAGAGAGAAAAAAATGTGTGTAATATCATGGTCACTAAATTAATGTTTAGATATGATACACAGAGAGAAAGAAATGTGTGTAATATCATGGTCACTAAATTAATGTTTAGATATGATACACAGAGAGAAAGAAATGTGTGTAATATCATGGTCACTAAATTAATGTTTGTATGTGGTACACAGAGAGAAAGAAATGTGTGTAATATCATGGTCACTAAATTAATGTTTGTATGTGGTACACAGAGAGAAAGAAATGTGTGTAATATCATGGTCACTAAATTAATGTTTGTATATGGTACACAGAGAGAAAGAAATGTGTGTAATATCATGGTCACTAAATTAATGTTTTGATATGATACACAGAGAGAAAGAAATGTGTGTAATATCATGGTCACTAAATTAATGTTTAGATATGATACACAGAGAGAAGGATATGTGTGTAATATCATGGTCACTAAATTAATGTTTGGATATGATACACAGAGAGAAAGAAATGTGTGTAATATCATGGTCACTAAATTAATGTTTAGATATGATACACAGAGAGAAAGATATGTGTGTAATATCATGGTCACTAAATTAATGTTTGTATATGATACACAGAGAGAAAGAAATGTGTGTAATATCATGGTCACTAAATTAATGTTTGATATGATACACAGAGAGAAAGAAATGTGTGTAATATCATGGTCACTAAATTAATGTTTGTATGTGGTACACAGAGAGAAAGAAATGTGTGTAATATCATGGTCACTAAATTAATGTTTGGATATGATACACAGAGAGAAAGAAATGTGTGTAATATCATGGTGACTAAATTAATGTTTAGATATGATACACAGAGAGAAGGATATGTGTGTAATATCATGGTCACTAAATTAATGTTTATATATGATACACAGAGAGAAAGAAATGTGTGTAATATCATGGTCACTAAATTAATGTTTGGATATGATACACAGAGAGAAAGAAATGTGTGTAATATCATGGTCACTAAATTAATGTTTAGATATGATACACAGAGAGAAAGAAATGTGTGTAATATCATGGTCACTAAATTAATGTTTGTATATGATACACAGAGAGAAAGAAATGTGTGTAATATCATGGTCACTAAATTAATGTTTGTATGTGTAATATACACGGAGAGAGAAAGAAATGTCTGTAATATCATGGTCACTAAATTAATGTTTAGATATGATACACAGAGAGAAAGAAATGTGTGTAATATCATGGTCACTAAATTAATGTTTAGATATGATACACAGAGAGAAAGAAATGTGTGTAATATCATGGTCACTAAATTAATGTTTGTATGTGGTACACAGAGAGAAAGAAATGTGTGTAATATCATGGTCACTAAATTAATGTTTGGATATGATACACAGAGAGAAAAAAATGTGTGTAATATCATGGTCACTAAATTAATGTTTAGATATGATACACAGAGAGAAAGATATGTGTGTAATATCATGGTCACTAAATTAATGTTTTGATATGATACACAGAGAGAAAGAAATGTGTGTAATATCATGGTCACTAAATTAATGTTTGTACGTGGTACACAGAGAGAAAGATGTGTGTGTAATATCATGGTTACTAAATTAATGTTTGGATATGATACACAGAGAGAAAGAATATGTGTGTAATATCATGGTCACTAAATTAATGTTTAGATATGATACACAGAGAGAAAGAAATGTGTGTAATATCATGGTCACTAAATTAATGTTTGGATATGATACACAGAGAGAAAGAAATGTGTGTAATATCATGGTCACTAAATTAATGTTTAGATATGATACACAGAGAGAAAGATATGTGTGTAATATCATGGTCACTAAATTAATGTTTAGATATGATACACAGAGAGAAAGAAATGTGTGTAATATCATGGTGACTAAATTAATGTTTAGATATGATACACAGAGAGAAGGATATGTGTGTAATATCATGGTCACTAAATTAATGTTTAGATATGATACACAGAGAGAAAGAAATGTGTGTAATATCATGGTCACTAAATTAATGTTTGGATATGATACACAGAGAGAAAGAAATGTGTGTAATATCATGGTCACTAAATTAATGTTTAGATATGATACACAGAGAGAAAGAAATGTGTGTAATATCATGGTCACTAAATTAATGTTTGTATGTGGTACACAGAGAGAAAGAAATGTGTATAATATCATAGTCACAAATTTAATGTTTGGATATGATACATAGAGAGAAGAAAATGTGTGTAATATCATGGTGACTAAATTAATGTTTAGATATGATACACAGAGAGAAAGATATGTGTGTAATATCATGGTCACTAAATTAATGTTTAGATATGATACACAGAGAGAAAGAAATGTGTGTAATATCATGGTCACTAAATTAATGTTTAGATATGATACACAGAGAGAAAGATATGTGTGTAATATCATGGTCACTAAATTAATGTTTAGATATGATACACAGAGAGAAAGAAATGTGTGTAATATCATGGTCACTAAATTAATGTTTGTATGATACACAGAGAGAAAGATATGTGTGTAATATCATGGTCACTAAATTAATGTTTGTATATGATACACAGAGAGAAAGAAATGTGTGTAATATCATGGTCACTAAATTAATGTTTAGATATGATACACAGAGAGAAAGAAATGTGTGTAATATCATGGTCACTAAATTAATGTTTGATATGATACACAGAGAGAAAGAAATGTGTGTAATATCATGGTTACTAAATTAATGTTTGGATATGATACACAGATTAAAGAAATGTGTGTAATATCATGGTGACTAAATTAATGTTTAGATATGATACACAGAGAGAAGGATATGTGTGTAATATCATGGTCACTAAATTAATGTTTGGGTATGATACACAGAGAGAAAGAAATGTGTGTAATATCATGGTCACTAAATTAATGTTTAGATATGATACACAGAGAGAAAGAAATGTGTGTAATATCATGGTCACTAAATTAATGTTTGTATGTGGTACACAGAGAGAAAGAAATGTGTGTAATATCATGGTCACTAAATTAATGTTTAGATATGATACACAGAGAGAAAGAAATGTGTGTAATATCATGGTCACTAAATTAATGTTTAGATATGATACACAGAGAGAAAGAAATGTGTGTAATATCATGGTCACTAAATTAATGTTTGGATATGATACACAGAGAGAAAGAAATGTCTGTAATATCATGGTCACTAAATTAATGTTTAGATATGATACACAGAGAGAAAAGAAATGTGTGTAATATCATGGTCACTAAATTAATGTTTAGATATGATACACAGAGAGAGAAAAGAAATGTGTGTAATATCATGGTCACTAAATTAATGTTTAGATATGATACACAGAGAGAAAGATATGTGTGTAATATCATGGTCACTAAATTAATGTTTAGATATGATACACAGAGAGAAAGATATGTGTGTAATATCATGGTCACTAAATTAATGTTTAGATATGATACACAGAGAGAAAGAAATGTGTGTAATATCATGGTCACTAAATTAATGTTTAGATATGATACACAGAGAGAAAGAAATGTGTGTAATATCATGGTCACTAAATTAATGTTTGTATATGATACACAGAGAGAAAGAAATGTGTGTAATATCATGGTCACTAAATTAATGTTTGTATGTGATACACAGAGAGAAAGAAATGTGTGTAATATCATGGTCACTAAATTAATGTTTGATATGATTTGATATGTGTGTAATATCATGGTCACTAAATTAATGTTTTGATATGATACACAGAGAGAAAGAAATGTGTGTAATATCATGGTCACTAAATTAATGTTTGTACGTGGTACACACAGAGAGAAAGATGTGTGTGTAATATCATGGTTACTAAATTAATGTTTGGATATGATACACAGATTAAAGAAATGTGTGTATATTATGGTGACCAAATTAATGTTTAGATATGATACACAGAGAGAAAGATATGTGTGTAATATCATGGTCACTAAATTAATGTTTAGATATGATACACAGAGAGAAAGAAATGTGTGTAATATCATGGTCACTAAATTAATGTTTAGATATGATACACAGAGAGAAAGATATGTGTGTAATATCATGGTCACTAAATTAATGTTTGGATATGATACACAGAGAGAAAGAAATGTGTGTAATATCATGGTCACTAAATTAATGTTTAGATATGATACACAGAGAGAAAGAAATGTGTGTAATATCATGGTCACTAAATTAATGTTTGTATATGATACACAGAGAGAAAGAAATGTGTGTAATATCATGGTCACTAAATTAATGTTTAGATATGATACACAGAGAGAAAGATATGTGTGTAATATCATGGTCACTAAATTAATGTTTAGATATGATACACAGAGAGAAAGAAATGTGTGTAATATCATGGTCACTAAATTAATGTTTAGATATGATACACAGAGAGAAAGAAATGTGTGTAATATCATGGTCACTAAATTAATGTTTGTATATGATACACAGAGAGAAAGAAATGTGTGTAATATCATGGTCACTAAATTAATGTTTGTATGTGGTACACAGAGAGAAAGATATGTGTGTAATATCATGGTCACTAAATTAATGTTTGTATGTGGTACACAGAGAGAAAAAAATGTGTGTAATATCATGGTGACTAAATTAATGTTTAGATATGATACACAGAGAGATAGATGTGTGTGTAATATCATGGTCACTAAATTAATGTTTTGATATGATACACAGAGAGAAAGAAATGTGTGTAATATCATGGTCACTAAATTAATGTTTGGATATGATACACAGAGAGAAAGAAATGTGTGTAATATCATGGTCACTAAATTAATGTTTAGATATGATACACAGAGAGAAAGAAATGTGTGTGTATATCATGGTCACTAAATTAATGTTTAGATATGATACACAGAGAGAAAGAAATGTGTGTAATATCATGGTCACTAAATTAATGTTTAGATATGATACACAGAGAGAAAGAAATGTGTGTAATATCATGGTCACTAAATTAATGTTTGTATGTGGTACACAGAGAGAAAGATATGTGTGTAATATCATGGTCACTAAATTAATGTTTTGATATGATACACAGAGAGAAAGAAATGTGTGTAATATCATGGTCACTAAATTAATGTTTGTACATGTACACAGAGAGAAAGATGTGTGTGTAATATCATGGTTACTAAATTAATGTTTGGATATGATACACAGATGAAAGAAATGTGTGTAGTATTATGGTGACCAAATTAATGTTTAGATATGATACACAGAGAGAAGGATATGTGTGTAATATCATGGTCACTAAATTAATGTTTAGATATGATACACAGAGAGAAAGAAATGTGTGTAATATCATGGTCACTAAATTAATGTTTAGATATGATACACAGAGAGAAGGATATGTGTGTAATATCATGGTCACTAAATTAATGTTTAGATATGATACACAGAGAGAAAGAAATGTGTGTAATATCATGGTCACTAAATTAATGTTTAGATATGATACACAGAGAGAAAGAAATGTGTGTAATATCATGGTCACTAAATTAATGTTTAGATATGATACACAGAGAGAAAGAAATGTGTGTAATATCATGGTCACTAAATTAATGTTTGTATGTGGTACACAGAGAGAAAGAAATGTGTGTAATATCATGGTCACTAAATTAATGTTTGTATATGATACACAGAGAGAAAGAAATGTGTGTAATATCATGGTCACTAAATTAATGTTTAGATATGATACACAGAGAGAAAGAAATGTGTGTAATATCATGGTCACTAAATTAATGTTTTGATATGATACACAGAGAGAAAGAAATGTGTGTAATATCATGGTCACTAAATTAATGTTTGTGATATGATACACAGAGAGAAGAAAATGTGTGTAATATCATCGTCACTAAATTAATGTTTAGATATGATACACAGAGAAAGAAATGTGTGTAATATCATGGTCACTAAATTAATGTTTAGATATGATACACAGAGAGAAAGATATGTGTGTAATATCATGGTCACTAAATTAATGTTTAGATATGATACACAGAGAGAAAGAAATGTGTGTAATATCATGGTCACTAAATTAATGTTTGTATATGATACACAGAGAGAAAGATATGTGTGTAATATCATGGTCACTAAATTAATGTTTGATATGATACACAGAGAGAAAGAAATGTGTGTAATATCATGGTCACTAAATTAATGTTTAGATATGATACACAGAGAGAAAGATATGTGTGTAATATCATGGTCACTAAATTAATGTTTAGATATGATACACAGAGAGAAAGATATGTGTGTAATATCATGGTCACTAAATTAATGTTTAGATATGATACACAGAGAGAAAGAAATGTGTGTAATATCATGGTCACTAAATTAATGTTTAGATATGATACACAGAGAGAAAGATATGTGTGTAATATCATGGTCACTAAATTAATGTTTAGATATGATACACAGAGAGAAAGAAATGTGTGTAATATCATGGTCACTAAATTAATGTTTAGATATGATACACAGAGAGAAAGAAATGTGTGTAATATCATGGTCACTAAATTAATGTTTAGATATGATACACAGAGAGAGAGAAAGAAATGTGTGTAATATCATGGTCACTAAATTAATGTTTAGATATGATACACAGAGAGAAAGAAATGTGTGTAATATCATGGTCACTAAATTAATGTTTGTATGTGGTTTACAGAGAGAAAGAAATGTGTGTAATATCATGGTCACTAAATTAATGTTTAGATATGATACACAGAGAGAAAGAAATGTGTGTAATATCATGGTCACTAAATTAATGTTTAGATATGATACACAGAGAGAAAGATATGTGTGTAATAAATCATCGTCACTAAATTAATGTTTAGATATGATACACAGAGAGAAAGAAATGTGTGTAATATCATGGTCACTAAATTAATGTTTAGATATGATACACAGAGAGAAAGATATGTGTGTAATATCATGGTCACTAAATTAATGTTTAGATATGATACACAGAGAGAAAGAAATGTGTGTAATATCATGGTCACTAAATTAATGTTTAGATATGATACACAGAGAGAAAGAAATGTGTGTAATATCATGGTCACTAAATTAATGTTTGTATATGATCATGGTACACAGAGAGAAAGAAATGTGTAATATCATGGTCACTAAATTAATGTTTAGATATGATACACAGAGAGAAAGAAATGTGTGTAATATCATGGTCACTAAATTAATGTTTAGATATGATACACAGAGAGAAAGAAATGTGTGTAATATCATGGTCACTAAATTAATGTTTGTATGTGGTACACAGAGAGAAAGATATGTGTGTAATATCATGGTTACTAAATTAATGTTTGGATATGATACACAGAAGAAAGAAATGTGTGTAATATCATGGTGACTAAATTAATGTTTAGATATGATACACAGAGAGAAAGATATGTGTGTAATATCATGGTCACTAAATTAATGTTTATATATGATACACAGAGAGAAAGAAATGTGTGTAATATCATGGTCACTAAATTAATGTTTAGATATGATACACAGAGAGAAAGAAATGTGTGTAATATCATGGTCACTAAATTAATGTTTGATATGATACACAGAGAGAAAAAATGTGTGTAATATCATGGTCACTAAATTAATGTTTAGATATGATACACAGAGAGAAAGAAATGTGTGTAATATCATGGTCACTAAATTAATGTTTAGATATGATACACAGAGAGAAAGATATGTGTGTAATATCATGGTCACTAAATTAATGTTTAGATATGATACACAGAGAGAAAGAAATGTGTGTAATATCATGGTCACTAAATTAATGTTTAGATATGATACACAGAGAGAAAGAAATGTGTGTAATATCATGGTCACTAAATTAATGTTTAGATATGATACACAGAGAGAAAGAAATGTGTGTAATATCATGGTCACTAAATTAATGTTTGTATATGATACACAGAGAGAAAGATATGTGTGTAATATCATGGTCACTAAATTAATGTTTGTATATGATACACAGAGAGAAAGAAATGTGTGTAATATCATGGTCACTAAATTAATGTTTAGATATGATACACAGAGAGAGAGAAATGTGTGTAATATCATGGTCACTAAATTAATGTTTTGATATGATACACAGAGAGAAAGAAATGTGTGTAATATCATGGTCACTAAATTAATGTTTGTACGTGGTACACAGAGAGAAAGAAATGTGTGTAATACCATGGTGACTAAATTAATGTTTAGATATGATACACAGAGAGAAAGAAATGTGTGTAATATCATGGTCACTAAATTAATGTTTAGATATGATACACAGAGAGAAAGAAATGTGTGTAATATCATGGTCACTAAATTAATGTTTAGATATGATACACAGAGAGAAAGAAATGTGTGTAATATCATGGTCACTAAATTAATGTTTGTATGTGGTACACAGAGAGAAAGATATGTGTGTAATATCATGGTCACTAAATTAATGTTTAGATATGATACACAGAGAGAAAGAAATGTGTGTAATATCATGGTCACTAAATTAATGTTTAGATATGATACACAGAGAGAAAGAAATGTGTGTAATATCATGGTCACTAAATTAATGTTTGTATATGATACACAGAGAGAAAGATATGTGTGTAATATCATGGTCACTAAATTAATGTTTATGATGTGATACACAGAGAGAAAGAAATGTGTGTAATATCATGGTCACTAAATTAATGTTTAGATATGATACACAGAGAGAAAGAAATGTGTGTAATATCATGGTCACTAAATTAATGTTTAGATATGATACACAGAGAGAAAGAAATGTGTGTAATATCATGGTCACTAAATTAATGTTTAGATATGATACACAGAGAGAAAGAAATGTGTGTAATATCATGGTCACTAAATTAATGTTTGTATGTGATACACAGAGAGAAAGAAATGTGTGTAATATCATGGTCACTAAATTAATGTTTGATATGATACACAGAGAGAAAGAAATGTGTGTAATATCATGGTCACTAAATTAATGTTTAGATATGATACACAGAGAGAAAGAAATGTGTGTAATATCATGGTCACTAAATTAATGTTTAGATATGATACACAGAGAGAAAGAAATGTGTGTAATATCATGGTCACTAAATTAATGTTTAGATATGATACACAGAGAGAAAGATATGTGTGTAATATCATGGTCACTAAATTAATGTTTAGATATGATACACAGAGAGAAAGAAATGTGTGTAATATCATGGTCACTAAATTAATGTTTAGATATGATACACAGAGAGAAAGAAATGTGTGTAATATCATGGTCACTAAATTAATGTTTAGATATGATACACAGAGAGAAAGAAATGTGTGTAATATCATGGTCACTAAATTAATGTTTGATATGATACACAGAGAGAAAGAAATGTGTGTAATATCATGGTCACTAAATTAATGTTTGTATGTGATACACAGAGAGAAAGAAATGTGTGTAATATCATGGTCACTAAATTAATGTTTGATGTGATACACAGAGAGAAAGAAATGTGTGTAATATCATGGTCACTAAATTAATGTTTAGATATGATACACAGAGAGAAAGAAATGTGTGTAATATCATGGTCACTAAATTAATGTTTAGATATGATACACAGAGAGAAAGAAATGTGTGTAATATCATGGTCACTAAATTAATGTTTAGATATGATACACAGAGAGAAAGAAATGTGTGTAATATCATGGTCACTAAATTAATGTTTAGATATGATACACAGAGAGAAAGAAATGTGTGTAATATCATGGTCACTAAATTAATGTTTAGATATGATACACAGAGAGAAAGAAATGTGTGTAATATCATGGTCACTAAATTAATGTTTAGATATGATACACAGAGAGAAAGAAATGTGTGTAATATCATGGTCACTAAATTAATGTTTAGATATGATACACAGAGAGAAAGAAATGTGTGTAATATCATGGTCACTAAATTAATGTTTAGATATGATACACAGAGAGAAAGAAATGTGTGTAATATCATGGTCACTAAATTAATGTTTAGATATGATACACAGAGAGAAAGAAATGTGTGTAATATCATGGTCACTAAATTAATGTTTAGATATGATACACAGAGAGAAAGAAATGTGTGTAATATCATGGTCACTAAATTAATGTTTGTATGTGGTACACAGAGAGAAAGAAATGTGTGTAATATCATGGTCACTAAATTAATGTTTGTATATGATACACAGAGAGAAAGAAATGTGTGTAATATCATGGTCACTAAATTAATGTTTAGATATGATACACAGAGAGAAAGAAATTTGTGTAATATCATGGTCACTAAATTAATGTTTTGATATGATACACAGAGAGAAAGATATGTGTGTAATATCATGGTCACTAAATTAATGTTTAGATATGATACACAGAGAGAAAGAAATGTGTGTAATATCATGGTGACTAAATTAATGTTTAGATATGATACACAGAGAGAAGGATATGTGTGTAATATCATGGTCACTAAATTAATGTTTGGATATGATACACAGAGAGAAAGAAATGTGTGTAATATCATGGTCACTAAATTAATGTTTAGATATGATACACAGAGAGAAAGAAATGTGTGTAATATCATGGTCACTAAATTAATGTTTGTATATGATACACAGAGAGAAAGAAATGTGTGTAATATCATGGTCACTAAATTAATGTTTGATATGATACACAGAGAGAAAGAAATGTGTGTAATATCATGGTCACTAAATTAATGTTTGTATGTGATACACAGAGAGAAAGATGTGTGTGTAATATCATGGTTACTAAATTAATGTTTGGATATGATACACAGAGAGAAAGAAATGTGTGTAATATCATGGTCACTAAATTAATGTTTAGATATGATACACAGAGAGAAAGAAATGTGTGTAATATCATGGTGACTAAATTAATGTTTAGATATGATACACAGAGAGAAAGAAATGTGTGTAATATCATGGTCACTAAATTAATGTTTAGATATGATACACAGAGAGAAAGATATGTGTGTAATATCATGGTCACTAAATTAATGTTTAGATATGATACACAGAGAGAAAGAAATGTGTGTAATATCATGGTCACTAAATTAATGTTTAGATATGATACACAGAGAGAAAGAAATGTGTGTAATATCATGGTCACTAAATTAATGTTTGTATATGATACACAGAGAGAAAGATATGTGTGTAATATCATGGTCACTAAATTAATGTTTGTATATGATACACAGAGAGAAAGAAATGTGTGTAATATCATGGTCACTAAATTAATGTTTAGATATGATACACAGAGAGAAAGAAATGTGTGTAATATCATGGTCACTAAATTAATGTTTGATATGATACACAGAGAGAAAGAAATGTGTGTAATATCATGGTCACTAAATTAATGTTTGTATATGATACACAGAGAGAAAGAAATGTGTGTAATATCATGGTCACTAAATTAATGTTTAGATATGATACACAGAGAGAAAGAAATGTGTGTAATATCATGGTCACTAAATTAATGTTTAGATATGATACACAGAGAGAAAGAAATGTGTGTAATATCATGGTCACTAAATTAATGTTTAGATATGATACACAGAGAGAAAGAAATGTGTGTAATATCATGGTCACTAAATTAATGTTTAGATATGATACACAGAGAGAAAGAAATGTGTGTAATATCATGGTCACTAAATTAATGTTTGATATGATACACAGAGAGAAAGAAATATGTGTGTAATATCATGGTCACTAAATTAATGTTTGTAATATCATGGATATGATACACAGAGAGAAAGAAATGTGTGTAATATCATGGTCACTAAATTAATGTTTGATATGATACACAGAGAGAAAGAAATGTGTGTAATATCATGGTCACTAAATTAATGTTTAGATATGATACACAGAGAGAAAGAAATGTGTGTAATATCATGGTCACTAAATTAATGTTTAGATATGATACACAGAGAGAAAGAAATGTGTGTAATATCATGGTCACTAAATTAATGTTTAGATATGATACACAGAGAGAAAGAAATGTGTGTAATATCATGGTCACTAAATTAATGTTTAGATATGATACACAGAGAGAAAGAAATGTGTGTAATATCATGGTCACTAAATTAATGTTTAGATATGATAATGTGTGTAATATCATGGTCACTAAATTAATGTTTGTATATGATACACAGAGAGAAAGATATGTGTGTAATATCATGGTCACTAAATTAATGTTTGATATGATACACAGAGAGAAAGAAATGTGTGTAATATCATGGTCACTAAATTAATGTTTGTATATGATACACAGAGAGAAAGATATGTGTGTAATATCATGGTCACTAAATTAATGTTTAGATATGATACACAGAGAGAAAGAAATGTGTGTAATATCATGGTCACTAAATTAATGTTTAGATATGATACACAGAGAGAAAGAAATGTGTGTAATATCATGGTCACTAAATTAATGGTCACTAAATTAATAGATATGATACACAGAGAGAAAGAAATGTGTGTAATATCATGGTCACTAAATTAATGTTTAGATATGATACACAGAGAGAAAGAAATGTGTGTAATATCATGGTCACTAAATTAATGTTTGTATATGATACACAGAGAGAAAGAAATGTGTGTAATATCATGGTCACTAAATTAATGTTTGATATGATACACAGAGAGAAAGAAATGTGTGTAATATCATGGTCACTAAATTAATGTTTAGATATGATACACAGAGAGAAAGAAATGTGTGTAATATCATGGTCACTAAATTAATGTTTAGATATGATACACAGAGAGAAAGAAATGTGTGTAATATCATGGTCACTAAATTAATGTTTAGATATGATACACAGAGAGAAAGAAATGTGTGTAATATCATGGTCACTAAATTAATGTTTAGATATGATACACAGAGAGAAAGAAATGTGTGTAATATCATGGTCACTAAATTAATGTTTGATATGATACACAGAGAGAAAGAAATGTGTGTAATATCATGGTCACTAAATTAATGTTTGATATGATACACAGAGAGAAAGAAATGTGTGTAATATCATGGTCACTAAATTAATGTTTAGATATGATACACAGAGAGAAAGAAATGTGTGTAATATCATGGTCACTAAATTAATGTTTAGATATGATACACAGAGAGAAAGAAATGTGTGTAATATCATGGTCACTAAATTAATGTTTAGATATGATACACAGAGAGAAAGAAATGTGTGTAATATCATGGTCACTAAATTAATGTTTAGATATGATACACAGAGAGAAAGAAATGTGTGTAATATCATGGTCACTAAATTAATGTTTAGATATGATACACAGAGAGAAAGAAATGTGTGTAATATCATGGTCACTAAATTAATGTTTAGATATGATACACAGAGAGAAAGAAATGTGTGTAATATCATGGTCACTAAATTAATGTTTGTATATGATACACAGAGAGAAAGATATGTGTGTAATATCATGGTCACTAAATTAATGTTTGTATATGATACACAGAGAGAAAGAAATGTGTGTAATATCATGGTCACTAAATTAATGTTTAGATATGATACACAGAGAGAAAGAAATGTGTGTAATATCATGGTCACTAAATTAATGTTTGTATATGATACACAGAGAGAAAGAAATGTGTGTAATATCATGGTCACTAAATTAATGTTTAGATATGATACACAGAGAGAAAGAAATGTGTGTAATATCATGGTCACTAAATTAATGTTTAGATATGATACACAGAGAGAAAGATATGTGTGTAATATCATGGTCACTAAATTAATGTTTAGATATGATACACAGAGAGAAAGAAATGTGTGTAATATCATGGTCACTAAATTAATGTTTAGATATGATACACAGAGAGAAAGAAATGTGTGTAATATCATGGTCACTAAATTAATGTTTGTATATGATACACAGAGAGAAAGAAATGTGTGTAATATCATGGTCACTAAATTAATGTTTAGATATGATACACAGAGAGAAAGAAATGTGTGTAATATCATGGTCACTAAATTAATGTTTGTATATGATACACAGAGAGAAAGAAATGTGTGTAATATCATGGTCACTAAATTAATGTTTAGATATGATACACAGAGAGAAAGATATGTGTGTAATATCATGGTCACTAAATTAATGTTTAGATATGATACACAGAGAGAAAGAAATGTGTGTAATATCATGGTCACTAAATTAATGTTTAGATATGATACACAGAGAGAAAGAAATGTGTGTAATATCATGGTCACTAAATTAATGTTTGTATATGATACACAGAGAGAAAGAAATGTGTGTAATATCATGGTCACTAAATTAATGTTTAGATATGATACACAGAGAGAAAGAAATGTGTGTAATATCATGGTCACTAAATTAATGTTTAGATATGATACACAGAGAGAAAGAAATGTGTGTAATATCATGGTCACTAAATTAATGTTTGATATGATACACAGAGAGAAAGAAATGTGTGTAATATCATGGTCACTAAATTAATGTTTAGATATATGATACACAGAGAGAAAGAAATGTGTGTAATATCATGGTCACTAAATTAATGTTTAGATATGATACACAGAGAGAAAGAAATGTGTGTAATATCATGGTCACTAAATTAATGTTTAGATATGATACACAGAGAGAAAGAAATGTGTGTAATATCATGGTCACTAAATTAATGTTTAGATATGATACACAGAGAGAAAGAAATGTGTGTAATATCATGGTCACTAAATTAATGTTTAGATATGATACACAGAGAGAAAGAAATGTGTGTAATATCATGGTCACTAAATTAATGTTTGTAATATATATGTACACACAGAGAGAAGATATGTGTGTAATATCATGGTCACTAAATTAATGTTTGTATATGATACACAGAGAGAAAGAAATGTGTGTAATATCATGGTCACTAAATTAATGTTTAGATATGATACACAGAGAGAAAGAAATGTGTGTAATATCATGGTCACTAAATTAATGTTTAGATATGATACACAGAGAGAAAGAAATGTGTGTAATATCATGGTCACTAAATTAATGTTTGATATGATACACAGAGAGAAAATGTGTGTAATATCATGGTCACTAAATTAATGTTTAGATATGATACACAGAGAGAGAGAAATGGTCACTAAATTAATGTTTGTGTGTAATATCATGGTCACTAAATTAATGTTTAGATATGATACACAGAGAGAAAGAAATGTGTGTAATATCATGGTCACTAAATTAATGTTTAGATATGATACACAGAGAGAAAGAAATGTGTGTAATATCATGGTCACTAAATTAATGTTTGTATGTGGTACACAGAGAGAAAGAAATGTGTGTAATACCATGGTGACCAAATTAATGTTTAGATATGATACACAGAGAGAAAGAAATGTGTGTAATATCATGGTCACTAAATTAATGTTTGTATATGATACACAGAGAGAAAGAAATGTGTGTAATATCATGGTCACTAAATTAATGTTTAGATATGATGGTACACAGAGAGAAAGATGTGTGTGTAATATCATGGTCACTAAATTAATGTTTGGATATGATACACAGAGAGAAAGAAATGTGTGTAATATCATGGTCACTAAATTAATGTTTAGATATGATACACAGAGAGAAAGAAATGTGTGTAATATCATGGTCACTAAATTAATGTTTAGATATGATACACAGAGAGAAAGAAATGTGTGTAATATCATGGTCACTAAATTAATGTTTAGATATGATACACACTAAATGTAATATCATGGTCACTAAATTAATGTTTGTATATGATACACAGAGAGAAAAGAAATGTGTGTAATATCATGGTCACTAAATTAATGTTTAGATATGATACACAGAGAGAAAGAAATGTGTGTAATATCATGGTCACTAAATTAATGTTTGATATGATACACAGAGAGAAAGAAATGTGTGTAATATCATGGTCACTAAATTAATGTTTAGATATGATACACAGAGAGAAAGATATGTGTGTAATATCATGGTCACTAAATTAATGTTTAGATATGATACACAGAGAGAAAGAAATGTGTGTAATATCATGGTCACTAAATTAATGTTTAGATATGATACACAGAGAGAAAGAAATGTGTGTAATATCATGGTCACTAAATTAATGTTTAGATATGATACACAGAGAGAAAGAAATGTGTGTAATATCATGGTCACTAAATTAATGTTTGATATGATACACAGAGAGAAAGAAATGTGTGTAATATCATGGTCACTAAATTAATGTTTAGATATGATACACAGAGAGAAAGAAATGTGTGTAATATCATGGTCACTAAATTAATGTTTAGATATGATACACAGAGAGAAAGAAATGTGTGTAATATCATGGTCACTAAATTAATGTTTAGATATGATATACACAGAGAAAGATATGTGTGTAATATCATGGTCACTAAATTAATGTTTAGATATGATACACAGAGAGAAAGAAAATGTGTAATATCATGGTCACTAAATTAATGTTTAGATATGATACACAGAGAGAAAGATATGTGTGTAATATCATGGTCACTAAATTAATGTTTGATATGATACACAGAGAGAAAGAAATGTGTGTAATATCATGGTCACTAAATTAATGTTTAGATATGATACACAGAGAGAAAGAAATGTGTGTAATATCATGGTCACTAAATTAATGTTTAGATATGATACACAGAGAGAAAGAAATGTGTGTAATATCATGGTCACTAAATTAATGTTTAGATATGATACACAGAGAGAAAGAAATGTGTGTAATATCATGGTCACTAAATTAATGTTTGTATGATATGATACACAGAGAGAAAGAAATGTGTGTAATATCATGGTCACTAAATTAATGTTTAGATATGATACACAGAGAGAAAGAAATGTGTGTAATATCATGGTCACTAAATTAATGTTTGTATATGATACACAGAAAAAGAATGTGTGTAATATCATGGTCACTAAATTAATGTTTAGATATGATACACAGAGAGAAAGAAATGTGTGTAATATCATGGTCACTAAATTAATGTTTGTATATGATACACAGAGAGAAAGAAATGTGTGTAATATCATGGTCACTAAATTAATGTTTGATATGATACACAGAGAGAAAGAAATGTGTGTAATATCATGGTCACTAAATTAATGTTTTAGATATGATACACAGAGAGAAAGAAATGTGTGTAATATCATGGTCACTAAATTAATGTTTAGATATGATACACAGAGAGAAAGAAATGTGTGTAATATCATGGTCACTAAATTAATGTTTTGATATGATACACAGAGAGAAAGAAATGTGTGTAATATCATGGTCACTAAATTAATGTTTGTATATGATACACAGAGAGAAAGATATGTGTGTAATATCATGGTCACTAAATTAATGTTTAGATATGATACACAGAGAGAAAGAAATGTGTGTAATATCATGGTCACTAAATTAATGTTTAGATATGATACACAGAGAGAAAGAAATGTGTGTAATATCATGGTCACTAAATTAATGTTTGATATGATACACAGAGAGAAAGAAATGTGTGTAATATCATGGTCACTAAATTAATGTTTGATATGATACACAGAGAGAAAGAAATGTGTGTAATATCATGGTCACTAAATTAATGTTTGTATATGATACACAGAGAGAAAGATATGTGTGTAATATCATGGTCACTAAATTAATGTTTAGATATGATACACAGAGAGAAAGAAATGTGTGTAATATCATGGTCACTAAATTAATGTTTAGATATGATACACAGAGAGAAAGAAATGTGTGTAATATCATGGTCACTAAATTAATGTTTAGATATGATACACAGAGAGAAAGAAATGTGTGTAATATCATGGTCACTAAATTAATGTTTAGATATGATACACAGAGAGAAAGAAATGTGTGTAATATCATGGTCACTAAATTAATGTTTAGATATGATACACAGAGAGAAAGAAATGTGTGTAATATCATGGTCACTAAATTAATGTTTAGATATGATATACAGAGAGAAAGAGATATGTGTGTAATATCATGGTCACTAAATTAATGTTTGTATATGATACACAGAGAGAAAGATATGTGTGTAATATCATGGTCACTAAATTAATGTTTAGATATGATACACAGAGAGAAAGAAATGTGTGTAATATCATGGTCACTAAATTAATGTTTGTATATGATACACAGAGAGAAAGAAATGTGTGTAATATCATGGTCACTAAATTAATGTTTAGATATGATACACAGAGAGAAAGAAATGTGTGTAATATCATGGTCACTAAATTAATGTTTAGATATGATACACAGAGAGAAAGAAATGTGTGTAATATCATGGTCACTAAATTAATGTTTAGATATGATACACAGAGAGAAAGAAATTTGTGTAATATCATGGTCACTAAATTAATGTTTTGATATGATACACAGAGAGAAAGAAATGTGTGTAATATCATGGTGACTAAATTAATGTTTAGATATGATACACAGAGAGAAAGAAATGTGTGTAATATCATGGTCACTAAATTAATGTTTAGATATGATACACAGAGAGAAAGAAATGTGTGTAATATCATGGTCACTAAATTAATGTTTAGATATGATACACAGAGAGAAAGAAATGTGTGTAATATCATGGTCACTAAATTAATGTTTAGATATGATACACAGAGAGAAAGAAATGTGTGTAATATCATGGTCACTAAATTAATGTTTGTATATGATACACAGAGAGAAAGAAATGTGTGTAATATCATGGTCACTAAATTAATGTTTAGATATGATACACAGAGAGAAAGAATATGTGTGTAATATCATGGTCACTAAATTAATGTTTTGATATGATACACAGAGAGAAAGAAATGTGTGTAATATCATGGTCACTAAATTAATGTTTGTATATGATACACAGAGAGAAAGATATGTGTGTAATATCATGGTCACTAAATTAATGTTTAGATATGATACACAGAGAGAAAGAAATGTGTGTAATATCATGGTCACTAAATTAATGTTTAGATATGATACACAGAGAGAAAGATATGTGTGTAATATCATGGTCACTAAATTAATGTTTAGATATGATACACAGAGAGAAAGAAATGTGTGTAATATCATGGTCACTAAATTAATGTTTGGTATGATACACAGAGAGAAAGAAATGTGTGTAATATCATGGTCACTAAATTAATGTTTGATATGATACACAGAGAGAAAGAAATGTGTGTAATATCATGGTCACTAAATTAATGTTTAGATATGATACACAGAGAGAAAGATATGTGTGTAATATCATGGTCACTAAATTAATGTTTAGATATGATACACAGAGAGAAAGAAATGTGTGTAATATCATGGTCACTAAATTAATGTTTAGATATGATACACAGAGAGAAAGAATGTGTGTAATATCATGGTCACTAAATTAATGTTTGTATATGATACACAGAGAGAAAGATATGTGTGTAATATCATGGTCACTAAATTAATGTTTAGATATGATACACAGAGAGAAAGATATGTGTGTAATATCATGGTCACTAAATTAATGTTTAGATATGATACACAGAGAGAAAGAAATGTGTGTAATATCATGGTCACTAAATTAATGTTTGATATGATACACAGAGAGAAAGAAATGTGTGTAATATCATGGTCACTAAATTAATGTTTGATATGATACACAGAGAAAGAAATGTGTGTAATATCATGGTCACTAAATTAATGTTCAGATATGATACACAGAGAGAAAGAATGTGTGTAATATCATGGTCACTAAATTAATGTTTAGATATGATACACAGAGAGAAAGAAATGTGTGTAATATCATGGTCACTAAATTAATGTTTAGATATGATACACAGAGAGAAAGAAATGTGTGTAATATCATGGTCACTAAATTAATGTTTAGATATGATACACAGAGAGAAAGAAATGTGTGTAATATCATGGTCACTAAATTAATGTTTAGATATGATACACAGAGAGAAAGAAATGTGTGTAATATCATGGTCACTAAATTAATGTTTGTATATGATACACAGATGTGTAATATCATGGTCACTAAATTAATGTTTAGATATGATACACAGAGAGAAAGAAATGTGTGTAATATCATGGTCACTAAATTAATGTTTTGATATGATACACAGAGAGAAAGATATGTGTGTAATACCATGGTGACAAAATTAATGTTTAGATATGATACACAGAGAGAAAGAAATGTGTGTAATATCATGGTCACTAAATTAATGTTTAGATATGATACACAGAGAGAAAGAAATGTGTGTAATATCATGGTCACTAAATTAATGTTTAGATATGATACACAGAGAGAAAGAAATGTGTGTAATATCATGGTCACTAAATTAATGTTTGTATGTGATACACAGAGAGAAAGAAATGTGTGTAATATCATGGTCACTAAATTAATGTTTAGATATGATACACAGAGAGAAAGAAATGTGTGTAATATCATGGTCACTAAATTAATGTTTAGATATGATACACAGAGAGAAAGAAATGTGTGTAATATCATGGTCACTAAATTAATGTTTAGATATGATACACAGAGAGAAAGAAATGTGTGTAATATCATGGTCACTAAATTAATGTTTAGATATGATACACAGAGAGAAAGAAATGTGTGTAATATCATGGTCACTAAATTAATGTTTAGATATGATACACAGAGAGAAAGAAATGTGTGTAATATCATGGTCACTAAATTAATGTTTAGATATGATACACAGAGAAAGAAATGTGTGTAATATCATGGTCACTAAATTAATGTTTGTATATGATACACAGAGAGAAAGAAATGTGTGTAATATCATGGTCACTAAATTAATGTTTCATGGTCACTAAATTAATGTTTGATACACAGAGAGAAAGAAATGTGTGTAATATCATGGTCACTAAATTAATGTTTGATATGATACACAGAGAGAAAGAAATGTGTGTAATATCATGGTCACTAAATTAATGTTTAGATATGATACACAGAGAGAAAGAAATGTGTGTAATATCATGGTCACTAAATTAATGTTTAGATATGATACACAGAGAGAAAGAAATGTGTGTAATATCATGGTCACTAAATTAATGTTTAGATATGATACACAGAGAGAAAGAAATGTGTGTAATATCATGGTCACTAAATTAATGTTTAGATATGATACACAGAGAGAAAGATATGTGTGTAATATCATGGTCACTAAATTAATGTTTAGATATGATACACAGAGAGAAAGAAATGTGTGTAATATCATGGTCACTAAATTAATGTTTAGATATGATACACAGAGAGAAAGAAATGTGTGTAATATCATGGTCACTAAATTAATGTTTAGATATGATACACAGAGAGAAAGAAATGTGTGTAATATCATGGTCACTAAATTAATGTTTGATATGATACACAGAGAGAAAGAAATGTGTGTAATATCATGGTCACTAAATTAATGTTTGTATATGATACACAGAGAGAAAGAAATGTGTGTAATATCATGGTCACTAAATTAATGTTTAGATATGATACACAGAGAGAAAGAAATGTCTGTAATATCATGGTCACTAAATTTATGTTTAGATATGATACACAGAGAGAAAGAAATTTGTGTAATATCATGGTCACTAAATTAATGTTTTGATATGATACACAGAGAGAAAGAAATGTGTGTAATATCATGGTGACAAAATTAATGTTTAGATATGATACACAGAGAGAAAGAAATGTGTGTAATATCATGGTCACTAAATTAATGTTTAGATATGATACACAGAGAGAAAGAAATGTGTGTAATATCATGGTCACTAAATTAATGTTTAGATATGATACACAGAGAGAAAGAAATGTGTGTAATATCATGGTCACTAAATTAATGTTTAGATATGATACACACAGAGAGAAAGAAATGTGTGTAATATCATGGTCACTAAATTAATGTTTAGATATGATACACAGAGAGAAAGAAATGTGTGCAATATCATGGTCACTAAATTAATGTTTGTATGTGATACACAGAGAGAAAGAAATGTGTGTAATATCATGGTCACTAAATTAATGTTTGTATATGATACACAGAGAGAAAGAAATGTGTGTAATATCATGGTCACTAAATTAATGTTTGTATATGATACACAGAGAGAAAGAAATGTGTGTAATATCATGGTCACTAAATTAATGTTTGATATGATACACAGAGAGAAAGATATGTGTGTAATATCATGGTCACTAAATTAATGTTTAGATATGATACACAGAGAGAAAGAAATGTGTGTAATATCATGGTCACTAAATTAAATATGATACACAGAGAGAAAGATATGTGTAATATCATGTCACTAAATTAATGTTTAGATATGATACACAGAGAGAAAGAAATGTGTGTAATATCATGGTCACTAAATTAATGTTTAGATATGATACACAGAGAGAAAGATATGTGTGTAATATCATGGTCACTAAATTAATGTTTGTATATGATACACAGAGAAAAAGAATGTGTGTAATATCATGGTCACTAAATTAATGTTTAGATATGATACACAGAGAGAAAGAAATGTGTGTAATATCATGGTCACTAAATTAATGTTTGATATGATACACAGAGAGAAAGATATGTGTGTAATATCATGGTCACTAAATTAATGTTTAGATATGATACACAGAGAGAAAGAAATGTGTGTAATATCATGGTCACTAAATTAATGTTTGTATATGGTACACAGAGAGAAAGATATGTGTGTAATATCATGGTCACTAAATTAATGTTTAGATATGATACACAGAGAGAAAGAAATGTGTGTAATATCATGGTCACTAAATTAATGTTTAGATATGATACACAGAGAGAAAGAAATGTGTGTAATATCATGGTCACTAAATTAATGTTTGTGTGTAATATATGATACACAGAGAGAGAGAAAGAAATGTGTGTAATATCATGGTCACTAAATTAATGTTTAGATATGATACACAGAGAGAAAGAAATGTGTGTAATATCATGGTCACTAAATTAATGTTTAGATATGATACACAGAGAGAAAGATATGTGTGTAATATCATGGTCACTAAATTAATGTTTGTATATGATACACAGAGAGAAAGAAATGTGTGTAATATCATGGTCACTAAATTAATGTTTAGATATGATACACAGAGAGAAAGAAATGTGTGTAATATCATGGTCACTAAATTAATGTTTAGATATGATACACAGAGAGAAAGAAATGTGTGTAATATCATGGTCACTAAATTAATGTTTAGATATGATACACAGAGAGAAAGATATGTGTGTAATATCATGGTCACTAAATTAATGTTTGTATATGATACACAGAGAGAAAGAAATGTGTGTAATATCATGGTCACTAAATTAATGTTTAGATATGATACACAGAGAGAAAGAAATGTGTGTAATATCATGGTCACTAAATTAATGTTTGATATGATACACAGAGAGAAAGAAAGATATGTGTGTAATATCATGGTCACTAAATTAATGTTTAGATATGATACACAGAGAGAAAGAAATGTGTGTAATATCATGGTCACTAAATTAATGTTTAGATATGATACACAGAGAGAAAGAAATGTGTGTAATATCATGGTCACTAAATTAATGTTTGTATATGATACACAGAGAGAAAGAAATGTGTGTAATATCATGGTCACTAAATTAATGTTTAGATATGATACACAGAGAGAAAGAAATGTGTGTAATATCATGGTCACTAAATTAATGTTTAGATATGATACACAGAGAGAAAGATATGTGTGTAATATCATGGTCACTAAATTAATGTTTAGATATGATACACAGAGAGAAAGAAATGTGTGTAATATCATGGTCACTAAATTAATGTTTAGATATGATACACAGAGAGAAAGAAATGTGTGTAATATCATGGTCACTAAATTAATGTTTAGATATGATACACAGAGAGAAAGAAATGTGTGTAATATCATGGTCACTAAATTAATGTTTGGTATGATACACAGAGAGAAAGAAATGTCTGTAATATCATGGTCACTAAATTAATGTTTAGATATGATACACAGAGAGAAAGAAATGTGTGTAATATCATGGTCACTAAATTAATGTTTGTATATGATACACAGAGAGAAAGAAATGTGTGTAATATCATGGTCACTAAATTAATGTTTAGATATGATACACAGAGAGAAAGAAATGTGTGTAATATCATGGTCACTAAATTAATGTTTAGATATGATACACAGAGAGAGAAATGGATTAATGTGTGTAATATCATGGTCACTAAATTAATGTTTGTATGTGGTACACAGAGAGAAAGATATGTGTGTAATATCATGGTCACTAAATTAATGTTTAGATATGATACACAGAGAGAAAGAAATGTGTGTAATATCATGGTCACTAAATTAATGTTTAGATATGATACACAGAGAAAGAAATGTGTGTAATATCATGGTCACTAAATTAATGTTTGTATATGATACACAGAGAGATAGATGTGTGTGTAATATCATGGTCACTAAATTAATGTTTTGATATGATACACAGAGAGAAAGATATGTGTGTAATACCATGGTGACTAAATTAATGTTTAGATATGATACACAGAGAGAAAGAAATGTGTGTAATATCATGGTCACTAAATTAATGTTTGATATGATACACAGAGAGAAAGAAATGTGTGTAATATCATGGTCACTAAATTAATGTTTGTAATATATGGATTACACAGAGAGAAAGATATGTGTGTAATATCATGGTCACTAAATTAATGTTTAGATATGATACACAGAGAGAAAGAAATGTGTGTAATATCATGGTCACTAAATTAATGTATTACACAGAGAGAAAGATGTGTAATATCATGGTCACTAAATTAAGATGAGAGAGAAAGATATGTGTGTAATATCATGGTCACTAAATTAATGTTTGGTATGATACACAGAGAGAAAGAAATGTCTGTAATATCATGGTCACTAAATTAATGTTTAGATATGATACACAGAGAGAAAAAAATGTGTGCAATATCATGGTCACTAAATTAATGTTTGATATGATACACAGAGAGAAAGAAATGTGTGTAATAATATCATGGTCACTAAATTAATGTTTGTATGTGGTACACAGAGAGAAAGATATGTGTGTAATACCATGGTGACTAAATTAATGTTTAGATATGATACACAGAGAGAAAGAGATGTGTGTAATATCATGGTCACTAAATTAATGTTTGTATATGATACACAGAGAGAAAGAAATGTGTGTAATATCATGGTCACTAAATTAATGTTTAGATATGATATGTGTGTAATATCATGGTCACTAAATTAATGTTTAGATATGATACACAGAGAGAAAGAAATGTGTGTAATATCATGGTCACTAAATTAATGTTTAGATATGATACACAGAGAGAAAGAAATGTGTGTAATATCATGGTCACTAAATTAATGTTTGGATATGATACACAGAGAGAAAGAAATGTGTGTAATATCATGGTCACTAAATTAATGTTTAGATATGATACAGAGAGAGAAAGAAATGTGTGTAATATCATGGTCACTAAATTAATGTTTAGATATGATACACAGAGAGAAAGAAATGTGTGTAATATCATGGTCACTAAATTAATGTTTAGATATGATACACAGAGAGAAAGAAATGTGTGTAATATCATGGTCACTAAATTAATGTTTGTATATGATACACAGAGAGAAAGATATGTGTGTAATATCATGGTCACTAAATTAATGTTTGTATATGATACACAGAGAGAAAAAATGTGTGTAATATCATGGTCACTAAATTAATGTTTAGATATGATACACAGAGAGAAAGAAATGTGTGTAATATCATGGTCACTAAATTAATGTTTAGATATGATACACAGAGAGAAAGATATGTGTGTAATATCATGGTCACTAAATTAATGTTTAGATATGATACACAGAGAGAAAGAAATGTGTGTAATATCATGGTCACTAAATTAATGTTTAGATATGATACACAGAGAGAAAGAAATGTGTGTAATATCATGGTCACTAAATTAATGTTTAGATATGATACACAGAGAGAAAGAAATGTGTGTAATATCATGGTGACTAAATTAATGTTTAGATATGATACACAGAGAGAAAGATATGTGTGTAATATCATGGTCACTAAATTAATGTTTGTATATGATACACAGAGAGAAAGAAATGTGTGTAATATCATGGTCACTAAATTAATGTTTAGATATGATACACAGAGAGAAAGAAATGTGTGTAATATCATGGTCACTAAATTAATGTTTGTATATGATACACAGAGAGAAAGAAATGTGTGTAATATCATGGTCACTAAATTAATGTTTAGATATGATACACAGAGAGAAAGAAATGTGTGTAATATCATGGTCACTAAATTAATGTTTAGATATGATACACAGAGAGAAAGAAATGTGTGTAATATCATGGTCACTAAATTAATGTTTAGATATGATACACAGAGAGAAAGAAATGTGTGTAATATCATGGTCACTAAATTAATGTTTAGATATGATACACAGAGAGAAAGAAATGTGTGTAATATCATGGTCACTAAATTAATGTTTAGATATGATACACAGAGAGAAAAAAAATGTGTGTAATATCATGGTCACTAAATTAATGTTTAGATATGATACACAGAGAGAAAGAAATGTGTGTAATATCATGGTCACTAAATTAATGTTTAGATATGATACACAGAGAGAAAGAAATGTGTGTAATATCATGGTCACTAAATTAATGTTTAGATATGATACACAGAGAGAAAGAAATGTGTGTAATATCATGGTCACTAAATTAATGTTTGATATGATACACAGAGAGAAAGAAATGTGTGTAATATCATGGTCACTAAATTAATGTTTGATATGATACACAGAGAGAAAGAAATGTGTGTAATATCATGGTCACTAAATTAATGTTTAGATATGATACACAGAGAGAAAGAAATGTGTGTAATATCATGGTCACTAAATTAATGTTTAGATATGATACACAGAGAGAAAGAAATGTGTGTAATATCATGGTCACTAAATTAATGTTTGTATATGATACACAGAGAGAAAGAAATGTGTGTAATATCATGGTCACTAAATTAATGTTTGTATATGATACACAGAGAGAAAGATATGTGTGTAATATCATGGTCACTAAATTAATGTTTGTATATGATACACAGAGAGAAAGAAATGTGTGTAATATCATGGTCACTAAATTAATGTTTAGATATGATACACAGAGAGAAAGAAATGTGTGTAATATCATGGTCACTAAATTAATGTTTAGATATGATACACAGAGAGAAAGAAATGTGTGTAATATCATGGTCACTAAATTAATGTTTAGATATGATACACAGAGAGAAAGAAATGTGTGTAATATCATGGTCACTAAATTAATGTTTAGATATGATACACAGAGAGAAAGAAATGTGTGTAATATCATGGTCACTAAATTAATGTTTGTATATGATACACAGAGAGAAAGAAATGTGTGTAATATCATGGTCACTAAATTAATGTTTAGATATGATACACAGAGAGAAAGAAATGTGTGTAATATCATGGTCACTAAATTAATGTTTAGATATGATACACAGAGAGAAAGATATGTGTGTAATATCATGGTCACTAAATTAATGTTTAGATATGATACACAGAGAGAAAGAATATGTGTGTAATATCATGGTCACTAAATTAATGTTTAGATATGATACACAGAGAGAAAGAAATGTGTGTAATATCATGGTCACTAAATTAATGTTTAGATATGATACACAGAGAGAAAGAAATGTGTGTAATATCATGGTCACTAAATTAATGTTTAGATATGATACACAGAGAGAAAGAAATGTGTGTAATATCATGGTCACTAAATTAATGTTTAGATATGATACACAGAGAGAAAGAAATGTGTGTAATATCATGGTCACTAAATTAATGTTTAGATATGATACACAGAGAGAAAGAAATGTGTGTAATATCATGGTCACTAAATTAATGTTTAGATATGATACACAGAGAGAAAGAAATGTGTGTAATATCATGGTCACTAAATTAATGTTTAGATATGATACACAGAGAGAAAGAAATGTGTGTAATATCATGGTCACTAAATTAATGTTTAGATATGATACACAGAGAGAAAGAAATGTGTGTAATATCATGGTCACTAAATTAATGTTTGTATGTGATACACAGAGAGAAAGAAATGTGTGTAATATCATGGTCACTAAATTAATGTTTAGATATGATACACAGAGAGAAAGAAATGTGTGTAATATCATGGTCACTAAATTAATGTTTAGATATGATACACAGAGAGAAAGAAATGTGTGTAATATCATGGTCACTAAATTAATGTTTAGATATGATACACAGAGAGAAAGAAATGTGTGTAATATCATGGTCACTAAATTAATGAGATATGATACACAGAGAGAAAGAAATGTGTGTAATATCATGGTCACTAAATTAATGTTTAGATATGATACACAGAGAGAAAGAAATGTGTGTAATATCATGGTCACTAAATTAATGTTTAGATATGATACACAGAGAGAAAGAAATGTGTGTAATATCATGGTCACTAAATTAATGTTTGATATGATACACAGAGAGAAAGAAATGTGTGTAATATCATGGTCACTAAATTAATGTTTGTATATGATACAGAGAGAAAGATATGTGTGTAATATCATGGTCACTAAATTAATGTTTGATATGTAATGTGTGTATCATGGTCACTAAATTAATGTTTAGATATGATACACAGAGAGAAGAAATGTGTGTAATATCATGGTCACTAAATTAATGTTTAGATATGATACACAGAGAGAAAGAAATGTGTGTAATATCATGGTCACTAAATTAATGTTTAGATATGATACACAGAGAGAAGATATGTGTGTAATATCATGGTCACTAAATTAATGTTTAGATATGATACACAGAGAGAAAGAAATGTGTGTAATATCATGGTCACTAAATTAATGTTTGATATGATACACAGAGAGAAAGAAATGTGTGTAATATCATGGTCACTAAATTAATGTTTAGATATGATACACAGAGAGAAAAATGTGTGTAATATCATGGTCACTAAATTAATGTTTAGATATGATACACAGAGAGTCACTAAAAAGAAATGTGTGTAATATCATGGTCACTAAATTAATGTTTAGATATGATACACAGAGAGAAAGAAATGTGTGTAATATCATGGTCACTAAATTAATGTTTGTATATGATACACAGAGAGAAAGAAATGTGTGTAATATCATGGTCACTAAATTAATGTTTAGATATGATACACAGAGAGAAAGAAATGTGTGTAATATCATGGTCACTAAATTAATGTTTGTATGTGGTACACAGAGAGAAAGAAATGTGTGTAATATCATGGTCACTAAATTAATGTTTAGATATGATACACAGAGAGAAAGAAATGTGTGTAATATCATGGTCACTAAATTAATGTTTAGATATGATACACAGAGAGAAAGAAATGTGTGTAATATCATGGTCACTAAATTAATGTTTGATATGATACACAGAGAGAAAGAAATGTGTGTAATATCATGGTCACTAAATTAATGTTTGATATGATACACAGAGAGAAAGAAATGTGTGTAATATCATGGTCACTAAATTAATGTTTAGATATGATACACAGAGAGAAAGAAATGTGTGTAATATCATGGTCACTAAATTAATGTTTGTATATGATACACAGAGAGAAAGATATGTGTGTAATATCATGGTCACTAAATTAATGTTTAGATATGATACACAGAGAGAAAGAAATGTGTGTAATATCATGGTCACTAAATTAATGTTTAGATATGATACACAGAGAGAAAGAAATGTGTGTAATATCATGGTCACTAAATTAATGTTTAGATATGATACACAGAGAGAAAGAAATGTGTGTAATATCATGGTCACTAAATTAATGTTTGTATATGATACACAGAGAGAAAGAAATGTGTGTAATATCATGGTCACTAAATTAATGTTTGTATATGATACACAGAGAGAAAGAAATGTGTGTAATATCATGGTCACTAAATTAATGTTTGATATGATACACAGAGAAAAAGAAATGTGTGTAATATCATGGTCACTAAATTAATGTTTGATATGATACACAGAGAGAAAGAAATGTGTGTAATATCATGGTCACTAAATTAATGTTTGTATATGATACACAGAGAGAAAGAAATGTGTGTAATATCATGGTCACTAAATTAATGTTTAGATATGATACACAGAGAGAAAGAAATGTGTGTAATATCATGGTCACTAAATTAATGTTTAGATATGATACACAGAGAGAAAGAAATGTGTGTAATATCATGGTCACTAAATTAATGTTTAGATATGATACACAGAGAGAAAGAAATGTGTGTAATATCATGGTCACTAAATTAATGTTTGTATGTGGTACACAGAGAGAAAGATATGTGTGTAATATCATGGTCACTAAATTAATGTTTGATATGATACACAGAGAGAAAGAAATGTGTGTAATATCATGGTCACTAAATTAATGTTTAGATATGATACACAGAGAGAAAGAAATGTGTGTAATATCATGGTCACTAAATTAATGTTTAGATATGATACACAGAGAGAAAGAAATGTGTGTAATATCATGGTCACTAAATTAATGTTTAGATATGATACACAGAGAGAAAGAAATGTGTGTAATATCATGGTCACTAAATTAATGTTTAGATATGATACACAGAGAGAAAGATATGTGTAATATCATGGTCACTAAATTAATGTTTAGATATGATACACAGAGAGAAAGAAATGTGTGTAATATCATGGTCACTAAATTAATGTTTAGATATGATACACAGAGAGAAAGATATGTGTGTAATATCATGGTCACTAAATTAATGTTTAGATATGATACACAGAGAGAAAAAATGTGTGTAATATCATGGTGACTAAATTAATGTTTAGATACGATACACGGAGAGAAAGAAATGTGTGTAATATCATGGTCACTAAATTAATGTTTGTATATGATACACAGAGAGAAAGAAATGTGTGTAATATCATGGTCACTAAATTAATGTTTAGATATGATACACAGAGAGAAAGAAATGTGTGTAATATCATGGTCACTAAATTAATGTTTGATATGATACACAGAGAGAAAGAAATGTGTGTAATATTATGGTGACCAAATTAATGTTTAGATATGATACACAGAGAGAAAGATATGTGTGTAATATCATGGTCACTAAATTAATGTTTAGATATGATACACAGAGAGAAAGAAATGTGTGTAATATCATGGTCACTAAATTAATGTTTGTATGTGGTACACAGAGAGAAAGAAATGTGTGTAATATCATGGTCACTAAATTAATGTTTAGATATGATACACAGAGAGAAAGAAATGTGTGTAATATCATGGTCACTAAATTAATGTTTAGATATGATACACAGAGAGAAAGAAATGTGTGTAATATCATGGTCACTAAATTAATGTTTGTATGTGGTACACAGAGAGAAAGAAATGTGTGTAATATCATGGTCACTAAATTAATGTTTGATATGATACACAGAGAGAAAGAAATGTCTGTAATATCATGGTCACTAAATTAATGTTTAGATATGATACACAGAGAGAAAGAAATGTGTGTAATATCATGGTCACTAAATTAATGTTTAGATATGATACACAGAGAGAAAGAAATGTGTGTAATATCATGGTCACTAAATTAATGTTTAGATATGATACACAGAGAGAAGGATATGTGTGTAATATCATGGTCACTAAATTAATGTTTAGATATGATACACAGAGAGAAAGAAATGTGTGTAATATCATGGTCACTAAATTAATGTTTAGATATGATACACAGAGAGAAAGATGTGTGTGTATTATCATAGTCACTAAATTAATGTTTAGATATGATACACAGAGAGAAAAATGTGTGTATTATCATAGTCACTAAATTAATGTTTAGATATGATACACAGAGAGAAAAATGTGTGTGTATTATCATAGTCACTAAATTAATGTTTGTATATGATACACAGAGAGAAAGAAATGTGTGTAATATCATGGTCACTAAATTAATGTTTGTATATGATACACAGAGAGAAAGAAATGTGTGTAATATCATGGTCACTAAATTAATGTTTGATATGATATGATACACAGAGAGAAAAAAATATGTGTGTAATATCATGGTCACTAAATTAATGTTTAGATATGATACACAGAGAGAAAGAAATGTGTGTAATATCATGGTCACTAAATTAATGTTTGATATGATACACAGAGAGAAAGATATGTGTGTAATATCATGGTCACTAAATTAATGTTTAGATATGATACACAGAGAGTCACTAAAAAGAAATGTGTGTAATATCATGGTCACTAAATTAATGTTTGTATATGATACACAGAGAGAAAGAAATGTGTGTAATATCATGGTCACTAAATTAATGTTTAGATATGATACACAGAGAGAAAGAAATGTGTGTAATATCATGGTCACTAAATTAATGTTTGTATGTGATACACAGAGAGAAAGAAATGTGTGTAATATCATGGTCACTAAATTAATGTTTAGATATGATACACAGAGAGAAAGAAATGTGTGTAATATCATGGTCACTAAATTAATGTTTAGATATGATACACAGAGAGAAAGATATGTGTGTAATATCATGGTCACTAAATTAATGTTTAGATATGATACACAGAGAGAAAGAAATGTGTGTAATATCATGGTCACTAAATTAATGTTTAGATATGATACACAGAGAGAAAGAAATGTGTGTAATATCATGGTCACTAAATTAATGTTTGTATATGATACACAGAGAGAAAGATATGTGTGTAATATCATGGTCACTAAATTAATGTTTTGTATATGATACACAGAGAGAAAGAAATGTGTGTAATATCATGGTCACTAAATTAATGTTTAGATATGATACACAGAGAGAAAGAAATGTGTGTAATATCATGGTCACTAAATTAATGTTTAGATATGATACACAGAGAGAAAGAAATGTGTGTAATATCATGGTCACTAAATTAATGTTTAGATATGATACACAGAGAGAAAGAAATGTGTGTAATATCATGGTCACTAAATTAATGTTTAGATATGATACACAGAGAGAAAGAAATGTGTGTAATATCATGGTCACTAAATTAATGTTTGAGAAAGATATGTAATACACAGAGAGAAAGAAATGTGTGTAATATCATGGTCACTAAATTAATGTTTAGATATGATACACAGAGAGAAAGAAATGTGTGTAATATCATGGTCACTAAATTAATGTTTAGATATGATACACAGAGAGAAAGAAATGTGTGTAATATCATGGTCACTAAATTAATGTTTGATATGATACACAGAGAGAAAGAAATGTGTGTAATATCATGGTCACTAAATTAATGTTTAGATATGATACACAGAGAGAAAGAAATGTGTGTAATATCATGGTCACTAAATTAATGTTTAGATATGATACACAGAGAGAAAGAAATGTGTGTAATATCATGGTCACTAAATTAATGTTTAGATATGATACACAGAGAGAAAGAAATGTGTGTAATATCATGGTCACTAAATTAATGTTTAGATATGATACACAGAGAGAAAGATATGTGTGTAATATCATGGTCACTAAATTAATGTTTAGATATGATACACAGAGAGAGAAAGAAATGTGTGTAATATCATGGTCACTAAATTAATGTTTGTATATGATACACAGAGAGAAAGATATGTGTGTAATATCATGGTCACTAAATTAATGTTTGGTCACTAAATTAATGATATGATACACAGAGAGAAAGAATATGTGTGTAATATCATGGTCACTAAATTAATGTTTAGATATGATACACAGAGAGAAAGAAATGTGTGTAATATCATGGTCACTAAATTAATGTTTGTATATGATACACAGAGAGAAAGAAATGTGTGTAATATCATGGTCACTAAATTAATGTTTAGATATGATACACAGAGAGAAAGAAGATGTGTGTAATATCATGGTCACTAAATTAATGTTTAGATATGATACACAGAGAGAAAGAAATGTGTGTAATATCATGGTCACTAAATTAATGTTTGATATGATACACAGAGAGAAAGAAATGTGTGTAATATCATGGTCACTAAATTAATGTTTGATATGATACACAGAGAGAAAGAAATGTGTGTAATATCATGGTCACTAAATTAATGTTTAGATATGATACACAGAGAAAGAAAAATGTGTGTAATATCATGGTCACTAAATTAATGTTTAGATATGATACACAGAGAGAAAGAAATGTGTGTAATATCATGGTCACTAAATTAATGTTTAGATATGATACACAGAGAGAAAAGATATGTGTGTAATATCATGGTCACTAAATTAATGTTTGTATATGATACACAGAGAGAAAGAAATGTGTGTAATATCATGGTCACTAAATTAATGTTTGTATATGATACACAGAGAGAAAGAAATGTGTGTAATATCATGGTCACTAAATTAATGTTTTGATATGATACACAGAGAGAAAGAAATGTGTGTAATATCATGGTCACTAAATTAATGTTTGTACATGGTACACAGAGAGAGAAAGATGTGTGTGTAATATCATGGTCACTAAATTAATGTTTAGATATGATACACAGAGAGAAAGAAATGTGTGTAATATCATGGTCACTAAATTAATGTTTAGATATGATACACAGAGAGAAAGAAATGTGTGTAATATCATGGTCACTAAATTAATGTTTATATATGATACACAGAGAGAAAGAAATGTGTGTAATATCATGGTCACTAAATTAATGTTTAGATATGATACACAGAGAGAAAGATGTGTGTGTATTATCATGGTCACTAAATTAATGTTTAGATATGATACACAGAGAGAAAGAAATGTGTGTAATATCATGGTCACTAAATTAATGTTTAGATATGATACACAGAGAGAAAGAAATGTGTGTAATATCATGGTCACTAAATTAATGTTTAGATATGATACACAGAGAGAAAGAAATGTGTGTAATATCATGGTCACTAAATTAATGTTTAGATATGATACACAGAGAGAAAGAAATGTGTGTAATATCATGGTCACTAAATTAATGTTTAGATATGATACACAGAGAGAAAGAAATGTGTGTAATATCATGGTCACTAAATTAATGTTTGTATATGATACACAGAGAGAAAGAAATGTGTGTAATATCATGGTCACTAAATTAATGTTTAGATATGATACACAGAGAGAAAGAAATGTGTGTAATATCATGGTCACTAAATTAATGTTTGTATATGATACACAGAGAGAAAGATATGTGTGTAATATCATGGTCACTAAATTAATGTTTAGATATGATACACAGAGAGAAAGAAATGTGTGTAATATCATGGTCACTAAATTAATGTTTAGATATGATACACAGAGAGAAAGAAATGTGTGTAATATCATGGTCACTAAATTAATGTTTGTATATGATACACAGAGAGAAAGAAATGTGTGTAATATCATGGTCACTAAATTAATGTTTGTATATGATACACAGAGAGAAAGAAATGTGTGTAATATCATGGTCACTAAATTAATGTTTAGATATGATACACAGAGAGAAAGAAATGTGTGTAATATCATGGTCACTAAATTAATGTTTAGATATGATACATAGAGAGAAATAAATGTGTGTAATATCATGGTCACTAAATTCATGTTTGTACGTGGTACACAGAGAAAAAGATATATGTGGAATATCATGGTCACTAAATTAATGTTTGTATATGATACACAGAGAGAAAGAAATGTGTGTAATATCATGGTCACTAAATTAATGTTTAGATATGATACACAGAGAGAAAGAAATGTGTGTAATATCATGGTCACTAAATTAATGTTTGATATGATACACAGAGAGAAAGAAATGTGTGTAATATCATGGTCACTAAATTAATGTTTGATATGATACACAGAGAGAAAGAAATGTGTGTAATATCATGGTCACTAAATTAATGTTTAGATATGATACACAGAGAGAAAGAAATGTGTGTAATATCATGGTCACTAAATTAATGTTTAGATATGATACACAGAGAGAAAGATATGTGTGTAATATCATGGTCACTAAATTAATGTTTAGATATGATACACAGAGAGAAAGAAATGTGTGTAATATCATGGTCACTAAATTAATGTTTAGATATGATACACAGAGAGAAAGAAATGTGTGTAATATCATGGTCACTAAATTAATGTTTAGATATGATACACAGAGAGAGAGAAAGTCACTAAATTAATGTTTGTGTACACAGAGAGAAAGATATAATATCATGGTCACTAAATTAATGTTTAGATATGATACACAGAGAGAAAGAAATGTGTGTAATATCATGGTCACTAAATTAATGTTTAGATATGATACACAGAGAGAAAGAAATGTGTGTAATATCATGGTCACTAAATTAATGTTTGGTATGATACACAGAGAGAAAGAAATGTGTGTAATATCATGGTCACTAAATTAATGTTTAGATATGATACACAGAGAGAAAGAAATGTGTGTAATATCATGGTCACTAAATTAATGTTTAGATATGATACACAGAGAGAAAGAAATGTGTGTAATATCATGGTCACTAAATTAATGTTTGATATGATACACAGAGAGAAAGATATGTGTGTAATATCATGGTCACTAAATTAATGTTTAGATATGATACACAGAGAGAAAGAAATGTGTGTAATATCATGGTCACTAAATTAATGTTTAGATATGATACACAGAGAGAAAGAAATGTGTGTAATATCATGGTCACTAAATTAATGTTTGGATATGATACACAGAGAGAAAGAAATGTGTGTAATATCATGGTCACTAAATTAATGTTTAGATATGATACACAGAGAGAAAGATATGTGTGTAATATCATGGTCACTAAATTAATGTTTAGATATGATACACAGAGAGAAAGAAATGTGTGTAATATCATGGTGACTAAATTAATGTTTAGATATGATACACAGAGAGAAAGAAATGTGTGTAATATCATGGTCACTAAATTAATGTTTGGTATGATACACAGAGAGAAAGAAATGTCTGTAATATCATGGTCACTAAATTAATGTTTAGATATGATACACAGAGAGAAAGAAATGTGTGTAATATCATGGTCACTAAATTAATGTTTAGATATGATACACAGAGAGAAAGAAATGTGTGTAATATCATGGTCACTAAATTAATGTTTAGATATGATACACAGAGAGAAAGAAATGTGTGTAATATCATGGTCACTAAATTAATGTTTGTTTATATGATACACAGAGAGAAAGAAATGTGTGTAATATCATGGTCACTAAATTAATGTTTAGATATGATACACAGAGAGAAAGAAATGTGTGTAATATCATGGTCACTAAATTAATGTTTGTATGTGGTACACAGAGAGAAAGAAATGTGTGTAATATCATGGTGACTAAATTAATGTTTAGATATGATACACAGAGAGAAAGAAATGTGTGTAATATCATGGTCACTAAATTAATGTTTAGATATGATACACAGAGAGAAAGAAATGTGTGTAATATCATGGTCACTAAATTAATGTTTAGATATGATACACAGAGAGAAAAAGAAATGTGTGTAATATCATGGTCACTAAATTAATGTTTAGATATGATACACAGAGAGAAAGAAATGTGTGTAATATCATGGTCACTAAATTAATGTTTAGATATGATACACAGAGAGAAAGAAATGTGTGTAATATCATGGTCACTAAATTAATGTTTAGATATGATACACAGAGAGAAAGAAATGTGTGTAATATCATGGTCACTAAATTAATGTTTGTATATGATACACAGAGAGAAAGATATGTGTGTAATATCATGGTCACTAAATTAATGTTTAGATATGATACACAGAGAGAAAGAAATGTGTGTAATATCATGGTCACTAAATTAATGTTTAGATATGATACACAGAGAGAAAGATGTGTGTAATATCATGGTCACTAAATTAATGTTTAGATATGATACACAGAGAGAAAGAAATGTGTGTAATATCATGGTCACTAAATTAATGTTTAGATATGATACACAGAGAGAAAGAAATGTGTGTAATATCATGGTCACTAAATTAATGTTTGATATGATACACAGAGAGAAAGAAATGTGTGTAATATCATGGTCACTAAATTAATGTTTAGATATGATACACAGAGAGAAAGATATGTGTGTAATATCATGGTCACTAAATTAATGTTTAGATATGATACACAGAGAGAAAGAAATGTGTGTAATATCATGGTCACTAAATTAATGTTTAGATATGATACACAGAGAGAAAGAAATGTGTGTAATATCATGGTCACTAAATTAATGTTTGATATGATACACAGAGAGAAAGAAATGTGTGTAATATCATGGTCACTAAATTAATGTTTAGTATATGATACACAGAGAGAAAGATATGTGTGTAATATCATGGTCACTAAATTAATGTTTGGTATGATACACAGAGAGAAAGAAATGTGTGTAATATCATGGTCACTAAATTAATGTTTAGATATGATACACAGAGAGAAAGAAATGTGTGTAATATCATGGTCACTAAATTAATGTTTGTATGTGGTACACAGAGAGAAAGATATGTGTGTAATATCATGGTCACTAAATTAATGTTTAGATATGATACACAGAGAGAAAGAAATGTGTGTAATATCATGGTCACTAAATTAATGTTTAGATATGATACACAGAGAGAAAGAAATGTGTGTAATATCATGGTCACTAAATTAATGTTTGTATATGATACACAGAGAGAAAGAAATGTGTGTAATATCATGGTCACTAAATTAATGTTTGATATGATACACAGAGAGAAAGAAATGTGTGTAATATCATGGTCACTAAATTAATGTTTAGATATGATACACAGAGAGAAAGATATGTGTGTAATATCATGGTCACTAAATTAATGTTTAGATATGATACACAGAGAGAAAGAAATGTGTGTAATATCATGGTCACTAAATTAATGTTTAGATATGATACACAGAGAGAAAGAAATGTGTGTAATATCATGGTCACTAAATTAATGTTTGATATGATACACAGAGAGAAAGAAATGTGTGTAATATCATGGTCACTAAATTAATGTTTAGATGTGATACACAGAGAGAAAGAAATGTGTGTAATATCATGGTCACTAAATTAATGTTTAGATATGATACACAGAGAGAAAGAAATGTGTGTAATATCATGGTCACTAAATTAATGTTTAGATATGATACACACAGAGAAAGAAATGTGTGTAATATCATGGTCACTAAATTAATGTTTGTATATGATACACAGAGAGAAAGAAATGTGTGTAATATCATGGTCACTAAATTAATGTTTGTATATGATACACAGAGAGAAAGAAATGTGTGTAATATCATGGTCACTAAATTAATGTTTAGATATGATACACAGAGAGAAAGAAATGTGTGTAATATCATGGTCACTAAATTAATGTTTAGATATGATACACAGAGAGAAAGAAATGTGTGTAATATCATGGTCACTAAATTAATGTTTAGATATGATACACAGAGAGAAAGAAATGTGTGTAATATCATGGTCACTAAATTAATGTTTAGATATGATACACAGAGAGAAAGAAATGTGTGTAATATCATGGTCACTAAATTAATGTTTAGATATGATACACAGAGAGAAAGAAATGTGTGTAATATCATGGTCACTAAATTAATGTTTGATATGATACACAGAGAGAAAGAAATGTGTGTAATATCATGGTCACTAAATTAATGTTTGTATATGATACACAGAGAGAAAGATATGTGTGTAATATCATGGTCACTAAATTAATGTTTAGATATGATACACAGAGAGAAAGAAATGTGTGTAATATCATGGTCACTAAATTAATGTTTAGATATGATACACAGAGAGAAAGATATGTGTGTAATATCATGGTCACTAAATTAATGTTTAGATATGATACACAGAGAGAAAGAAATGTGTGTAATATCATGGTCACTAAATTAATGTTTAGATATGATACACAGAGAGAAAGAAATGTGTGTAATATCATGGTCACTAAATTAATGTTTGTATATGATACACAGAGAGAAAGAAATGTGTGTAATATCATGGTCACTAAATTAATGTTTGTATGTGGTACACAGAGAGAAAGATATGTGTGTAATATCATGGTCACTAAATTAATGTTTGAGATATGATACACAGAGAGAAAGAAATGTGTGTAATATCATGGTCACTAAATTAATGTTTAGATATGATACACAGAGAGAAAGAAATGTGTGTAATATCATGGTCACTAAATTAATGTTTGTATATGATACACAGAGAGAAAGAAATGTGTGTAATATCATGGTCACTAAATTAATGTTTGTATATGGTACACAGAGAGAAAGAAATGTGTGTAATACCATGGTGACTAAATTAATGTTTAGATATGATACACAGAGAGAAAGAAATGTGTGTAATATCATGGTCACTAAATTAATGTTTAGATATGATACACAGAGAGAAAGAAATGTGTGTAATATCATGGTCACTAAATTAATGTTTAGATATGATACACAGAGAGAAAGAAATGTGTGTAATATCATGGTCACTAAATTAATGTTTAGATATGATACACAGAGAGAAAAGAAATGTGTGTAATATCATGGTCACTAAATTAATGTTTGATATGATACACAGAGAGAAAGAAATGTGTGTAATATCATGGTCACTAAATTAATGTTTGTATATGATACACAGAGAGAAAGAAATGTGTGTAATATCATGGTCACTAAATTAATGTTTAGATATGATACACAGAGAGAAAGAAATGTGTGTAATATCATGGTCACTAAATTAATGTTTGATATGATACACAGAGAGAAAGAAATGTGTGTAATATCATGGTCACTAAATTAATGTTTTGATATGATACACAGAGAGAAAGAAATGTGTGTAATATCATGGTCACTAAATTAATGTTTAGATATGATACACAGAGAGAAAGAAATGTGTGTAATATCATGGTCACTAAATTAATGTTTGTATATGATACACAGAGAGAAAGATATGTGTGTAATATCATGGTCACTAAATTAATGTTTAGATATGATACACAGAGAGAAAGAAATGTGTGTAATATCATGGTCACTAAATTAATGTTTAGATATGATACACAGAGAGAAAGAAATGTGTGTAATATCATGGTCACTAAATTAATGTTTAGATATGATACACAGAGAGAAAGAAATGTGTGTAATATCATGGTCACTAAATTAATGTTTAGATATGATACACAGAGAGAAAGATATGTGTGTAATATCATGGTCACTAAATTAATGTTTGTATATGATACACAGAGAGAAAGAAATGTGTGTAATATCATGGTCACTAAATTAATGTTTGTATATGATACACAGAGAGAAAAGATATGTGTGTAATATCATGGTCACTAAATTAATGTTTGATATGATACACAGAGAGAAAGAAATGTGTGTAATATCATGGTCACTAAATTAATGTTTAGATATGATACACAGAGAGAAAGAAATGTGTGTAATATCATGGTCACTAAATTAATGTTTGTATATGATACACAGAGAGAAAGAAATGTGTGTAATATCATGGTCACTAAATTAATGTTTAGATATGATACACAGAGAGAAAGAAATGTGTGTAATATCATGGTCACTAAATTAATGTTTAGATATGATACACAGAGAGAAAGAAATGTGTGTAATATCATGGTCACTAAATTAATGTTTGTATATGATACACAGAGAGAAAGAAATGTGTGTAATATCATGGTCACTAAATTAATGTTTAGATATGATACACAGAGAGAAAGAAATGTGTGTAATATCATGGTCACTAAATTAATGTTTAGATATGATACACAGAGAGAAAGATATGTGTGTAATATCATGGTCACTAAATTAATGTTTAGATATGATACACAGAGAGAAAGAAATGTGTGTAATATCATGGTCACTAAATTAATGTTTGATATGATACACAGAGAGAAAGAAATGTGTGTAATATCATGGTCACTAAATTAATGTTTAGATATGATACACAGAGAGAAAGAAATGTGTGTAATATCATGGTCACTAAATTAATGTTTAGATATGATACACAGAGAGAAAGAAATGTGTGTAATATCATGGTCACTAAATTAATGTTTGATATGATACACAGAGAGAAAGAAATGTGTAATATCATGGTCACTAAATTAATGTTTTATGTATGATACACAGAGAGAAAGAGAATGTGTGTAATATCATGGTCACTAAATTAATGTTTAGATATGATACACAGAGAGAAAGAAATGTGTGTAATATCATGGTCACTAAATTAATGTTTAGATATGATACACAGAGAGAAAGAAATGTGTGTAATATCATGGTCACTAAATTAATGTTTAGATATGATACACAGAGAGAAAGATATGTGTGTAATATCATGGTCACTAAATTAATGTTTAGATATGATACACAGAGAGAAAGAAATGTGTGTAATATCATGGTCACTAAATTAATGTTTAGATATGATACACAGATGTGTGTAATATCATGGTCACTAAATTAATGTTTGTATGTGATACACAGAGAAAGAAATATGTGTAATATCATGGTCACTAAATTAATGTTTAGATATGATACACAGAGAGAAAGATATGTGTGTAATATCATGGTCACTAAATTAATGTTTGTATATGATACACAGAGAGAAAGATATGTGTGTAATATCATGGTCACTAAATTAATGTTTGTATATGATACACAGAGAGAAAGAAATATGTGTGTAATATCATGGTCACTAAATTAATGTTTGTATATGATACACAGAGAGAAAGAAATGTGTGTAATATCATGGTCACTAAATTAATGTTTGATATGATACACAGAGAGAAAGAAATGTGTGTAATATCATGGTCACTAAATTAATGTTTGTATATGATACACAGAGAGAAAGATATGTGTGTAATATCATGGTCACTAAATTAATGTTTAGATATGATACACAGAGAGAAAGAAATGTGTGTAATATCATGGTCACTAAATTAATGTTTAGATATGATACACAGAGAGAAAGAAATGTGTGTAATATCATGGTCACTAAATTAATGTTTGTATATGATACACAGAGAGAAAGATATGTGTGTAATATCATGGTCACTAAATTAATGTTTGGATATGATACACAGAGAGAAAGAAATGTGTGTAATATCATGGTCACTAAATTAATGTTTAGATATGATACACAGAGAGAAAGATGTGTGTGTAATATCATGGTCACTAAATTAATGTTTAGATATGATACACAGAGAGAAAGAAATGTGTGTAATATCATGGTCACTAAATTAATGTTTAGATATGATACACAGAGAGAAAGATATGTGTGTAATATCATGGTCACTAAATTAATGTTTAGATATGATACACAGAGAGAAAGAAATGTGTGTAATATCATGGTCACTAAATTAATGTTTAGATATGATACACAGAGAGAAAGAAATGTGTGTAATATCATGGTCACTAAATTAATGTTTAGATATGATACACAGAGAGAAAGAAATGTGTGTAATATCATGGTCACTAAATTAATGTTTAGATATGATACACAGAGAGAAAAGAAATGTGTGTAATATCATGGTCACTAAATTAATGTTTGTATATGATACACAGAGAGAAAGAAGATGTGTGTAATATCATGGTCACTAAATTAATGTTTGTATATGATACACAGAGAGAAAGAAATGTGTGTAATATCATGGTCACTAAATTAATGTTTAGATATGATACACAGAGAGAAGAAATGTGTGTAATATCATGGTCACTAAATTAATGTTTGTATGATACACAGATGAAAGAAATGTGTGTAGTATCATGGTGACTAAATTAATGTTTAGATATGATACACAGAGAGAAGGATATGTGTGTAATATCATGGTCACTAAATTAATGTTTAGATATGATACACAGAGAGAAAGAAATGTGTGTAATATCATGGTCACTAAATTAATGTTTAGATATGATACACAGAGAGAAAGATATGTGTGTAATATCATGGTCACTAAATTAATGTTTGTATATGATACACAGAGAGAAAGAAATGTGTGTAATATCATGGTCACTAAATTAATGTTTGTATATGGTACACAGAGAGAAAGATATGTGTGTAATATCATGGTCACTAAATTAATGTTTAGATATGATACACAGAGAGAAAGAAATGTGTGTAATATCATGGTCACTAAATTAATGTTTGTATGTGGTACACAGAGAGAAAGAAATGTGTGTAATATCATGGTCACTAAATTAATGTTTAGATATGATACACAGAGAGAAAGAAATGTGTGTAATATCATGGTCACTAAATTAATGTTTAGATATGATACACAGAGAGAAAGATATGTGTGTAATATCATGGTCACTAAATTAATGTTTGATATGATACACAGAGAGAAAGAAATGTGTGTAATATCATGGTCACTAAATTAATGTTTGTATATGATACACAGAGAGAAAGAAATGTGTGTAATATCATGGTCACTAAATTAATGTTTG